>NW_020450690.1:184159-285450 GCF_003343035.1 Apteryx rowi
GCCGCGCCGGGCGGCCCGCGGTGAAAGCCGCGTCTCCTCTTCAGGTGGTTCACTTTCCCCAGGAACCAGCCGAACTGGTTTCGAAAGCCTGAGCTAGCTCCGTCTGCTACCAGCGCGAACGGAAACTGAACCAGAACGACTTCACCCCCGGTCGAGTCTGCACCAAAACGTGCGCCGGTTGAAACAACTGCATGGCCCCTGGGGTTGTTTGGTTGTGTCTCCCCACGTACTCTTTACTTCCAGTTTAAAACCCATCAGTGAAACCTTCACAGACAGTATGTATGCTCAGCTGACTAGCAATGCACTGGAATAGAGCAGCTGGCGTATGGACTGCACATATGTAAGTAATGGCATAATGCACTGGAGGGAAGAGCACGGTGGGTATGTACTGCCCTACACAGAGCTTTAATAACATTTGAAAGCTTTATCACACAGGTTTTATAAAGAGCCTCCATTTAAAGTGGTGTGTCCAGAGCAATTACAATAAGGGACAAAGTTGTTACAATACAGACAACTCTTACTTGTTTATATCTAAAAAGCAAGCATGACATGTAGCAAAAATGTAGTGGGTTTTGCATCTACTCACCTACACCTGCGAGGCTTTTTCCCCTGCAGTTTGAGCTGTGCTCTGCTGTCCCAGGCACTGGCCAGCCTGGCCGTCCAGCTGGAGCATCACGGGTCCAGGCAGCAGGCAGCCGTCTCACCCCAGCTCTCCCCAGGATGCAGCAGCAGGTCCAGCCTGCGCTGAGGTCACATAGTCCTCAATGATCTGAGTGGAATTATCACAGAAAGATCAAGCCAAAAAATGGGGTGTCAGAAGCTATGTGAATTTGTGTCAGGTTCACCTCAGTTCATACTATGATGTTAAAGTCTTTAGTTTACAGTATTGCAAGAAAGCATCTAAATATTAAAGTCTGATTCCCCTGACTTATTTTTATTAAGAATATTTCTGTCCCATTTAGTGCACTATGTTCATCTTAAACATTCATTGTATTAATCTACATTCATTTATTAATTATATTGGTAGGTTGTTTTTTGATGCCTTCATACTCACTGTGACTCCTGTTGAAAAAAATATATATAATAGTCCCCAATGCATATGTATCCTACTGCTCTCTTCTGTAAGGAATACAATTTTTCTCCTGGCTGTTCTGCAAAGCACGTAAACCTTAATAAAGCTATCCAGTAGCTTAAGTTGGAAGAGCTTTTCTTCTTTAATAGCGCTATTAATAGCACAGCAAACCAGAAAAAATGCTGAAAAGATAACAGCCTCTTTCATAAGAGCTAACACTTCAATGCATATTCTGAGTATGGCAATAGAAAAGTTATAGCTGAAATGATACAGTAGAAAATGATTTAGGGTCTAGAGATCATAAGTAGGGTGTTGTTCTGAATAAGAAGACAATAACCAGACAGGAAGTAAGGAGGGTCAAGACAAGTACATTTTTCCCTACCCATGTTTTTCTCTGGGTATTACCATATGCTAAAAGACTAACAAAATTTGAATTACACTTTCAGGATTCAAAGTTTTCAAGTATTTTAAGATAATCACTTTCCTTCAGCCTCAAGCAGTCCCTGTACCAATGGCAATGCACCAGGCTAATGATGTTTCCATTATCTATCTTGGATCTGCACCTCCAGTTAGTTCCTATGCATCTCTTTCTCTCAGAAACTCTAAACAACAACAAAAAAAATTAATCAAAGTGCACTCAAGATACAGAGTAGATAATTAAATGTGAGGGGAAGCAGAAGAGTCCAGAAGCAAAATATAACAGATTCATAATACATTGTTTATTGTGGAGGAGAAAAGAAAGAGAAGAAAGCAACTGACAAAAGCACAAACCTGCACAGAGATAGAGAAGCAAGATCCCAGATTACAAGTCCATGAATGTGGGTTTCACAAACCATCGTTATAACAGCATCTTTTCAACCACAGATTAATACTTAGAAGAGAAACTGCAGCCATATTAAAAAAGGCATTCCCTTGTAATCAGAAAAAAAAACAAAATTTCATTTTGGACTCTGAACTTTTCTGTACAGGAAACAAAGTTGGAGAGGGAATAGCGGGTGGAAAACTACAACAGTTTATCAGCTGGAAATTACATGTAATGAAACAACCACTCACAAAAGCATGGAGAAATTTGGAAAGAAGCAGAGGAAAAAGAGTCCTGACTGGGGAAATGCCAGGCGTGCGGAAGGCAAGGGCTTTACCTCACCGGGATTGCACTAGGGATCTGCACATCACACACACGACAGACAAAACCTCACTTAGGTGATGCTAATTCACTTGAGGTTACTACTATGTTAAAGGACGAGATCAACTAATTTCACCATTACTATTGAAGACTTTTTTTTCTCTGAATTTTATTTATTCCTCCTTGCCAGATATTTACTTTGAAAACTCAGTATATAAATATTTGTTTTGAGAGGAAATGTTAAAAAAAAAAAAACAAACCAAACCAAACCTTGTCCCAAAGCCACGAGTGATTAATTGCTTAAGGAGACTCACAGTTTCCTTCAAGCCCAAGCGGGCAGTTCCATCTAGACCATGACAAATCCAGTTTGCTCACAAACACACGGACTGCATTTACTTTGGGAAACATTTAATACACCCACAAAGGACTGATCACAACAACACGAAGCACGCACGCATACTGCCACGAAAACAGACACACCAGCGATTTTAACAGCCTTGCAAAGCACCCAGTATACAGTTACATTTTGGCAGGCCCTCCCCGTCAGGAGCTCGCCTGCGGTGGGAGTCCCCGCGCAAAGCTGCGCTGCGCGGCAGGGAAAAACGCTCGTTCTCCACACCGCCTTTTTGTCACTAACGGGCACGGGCACCCTTTGAAAAGGCAGGAAAAAACCGCGGCCACCCGGAAGGGCCCCCCAATCCCAGCTCACAGACTGAACTACACGGAGGCACCTGCAGCGTACGCAGGATGGGGAATGGCAGCCGCGCGCAATATATATATTTATTGGCGATCACCAGCCCCCGGCTCCTCTCAGGCAGCGCGCGCGACCCCAACGAACCCCGACCCCACCCGCCGGCCGCGCGTCGGGCCCCGCTCAAACGCCACGCGCCGCCCGCCGCGCCGCCCCATTGGCTGGCGCGCGCGGAGAGGCGGTGCCGCCGGCGGCCCCTCCTGACGCCGCCGCGCTGCGCCTGCGCAGTGCCCGCCGGCCGCCGCGGGGGTGCTGTCATCCGGGTCCTCGGCGGAGCCGTTGGGCGATGGCGACGGTAGCGGAGCTGAAAGCAGGTTGCGGTGGCTGGGCTGGCGGAGGGGGCGCGCTCCGAGCGGGGGCGGGAGGGCGGTTGCCCGGCCGGCCCCTCTTCGCGCAGCCAGCGGCTCCCTGCCGGCGGCCCGCTGGGCCTCGGAGTCGCCCTGAGGCGCTGGCGGAGCCGGCCGCTCCTCGCGCAGGCCGCTGGGAAGCGCAGGCGCCTCCCTGAGCCTCCGCACCAGCGCTGGGCTCCTGTCCCCCGGCTTGATCTGGCCTTTACTTACTGAATGACATCACACGCGCTTCTGAAATTGCTAGAACCCATATTTACCATTCAAAAACAAAAATGCTGTAATTTCTTTAAGGGCTGGATTTTTATCTGTAATGTTCCCAGTGTTGTTGCTGGCATACCAACAGGTGTGGATAGTCTATATTCGTTTCCCTGTGAAAATGAAGAAACTATGTTTATAGTGTTGATGGTTAGCGTCACTTAATACACATAGCTTTGTATTAACCGTTTTTTTTTACGATAATAGTTTTAAAAGACACACTGGAAAAGAGAGGTGCGCTTGGGCAAATAAAAGCAAGGATCAGAGCTGAAGTTTTTAATGCGCTGGATGACCAAAGTGAACCACGGCCACCACTGTCCCATGAAAATCTCTTAATCAATGAACTCATTCGTGAATACTTGGAATATAACAAATATAAGTATGCAGCATCTGTTTTAACTGCAGGTATTGGGGCAGATGTATGATCTTCCACTGGCTTTTATTGTCATCGCTTGTTGTCATCACTGTTTGGTTGAGTAATTCAGCTGGGGTTATGACATTAGTAAGTGTGACCAAACTGTACTATCTTGTCTTCCAATGGAAATAAATAAGGCACAAACACTTTATACTGCCTTCTTTGCAGCATTAAGCCAAATCATATCATTAGTTCCCAAGAACACTTATTCTTTGCTGTTTTCCCTTGAGACGAATGCTTTGACAGAAAAATTGATGCATAAGCAAGAAAACTTTCCAGCAGCCTGCAAAATCAAAATACCTTTCTTGGAATGTCCACTTTCATTTTGGAAAATGATTAATAATATTTTTTAAGCATATACCACAATTTTTTCTCACTGGCATTTGGGTAAAATAAATAATGAAAATCCTGCAAATGCAGGAACAAAATCCTTTGAGAAATATTCTAAAGTAATATGTACATAAAGTAGTTGATAGCCTGATTTATAACAGTCCTGGCAATTCATGCATATGAATCATATCAGAAACTTGGTTATATATTCTATGTTTAAAATATACATTTGCTATGTAATAATTTGATATGTTAGTAGTTTTCATTCTATTAAAATTACAGACATGTTCATCTCAATGGAGAGAGGGAACAGAGGTGTAGTCTATGTTGTAATTAATGTGTGCAATCTGTTTCATAACAGTACTTCTCTAGAGAAGAAATAGTTTGCCTCATTAATTCATCATAATACTATTAAGATTTTTTTAATATTTTTCTTAGATTCCTTTAGAGTGAATATAAATATCATAATATGCTATTGCAAATTGTATTAATATGAAGCACTAATGCTTAAGTGTGTTCCCAGGAGTTACAATATAAAGTTAGAAATTTCCAGTCTAAAAGTAAGGTGTGCATTCTGATTCTCAAACTTAAGAAGTTACATTGGTGATATTTTCCATACCAGTCTTAAGAATTGTGCGGAAATTTCTTTTTCAGAGTCTGGCCAACCTGAAGTGCCCTTGGATAGACAGTTTCTTGTCAAAGAGCTGAATCTAGTCGAAGATGCAAATAGCAAATCAATGTAAGGAGTGCTTCTGGAAAACACAGTATATTCGGTTTTGCATATAACATTCTTTGTACTATCAGTAACATTCATTTCTATTTAGTATTATTAGAAATCGCATTTAAATGTTACCTCCCCAGTTGTTAATGTGACTAGATCGCATGTCTAGTCTAACATGCAAGACTCAAACTTCTGATGTGAAACATGGGCCCATATTCAAACATATCCAAAATTCAAAACTAACATTTAATTCTGCCAGCTCTGTAGCACTCTCCAGATAGTGTATTTGCACACGAAAACACAAGTTTCTTACCAGTAGTCTTCCCTACAGTTAGAGGTAGAGAACAAATATGTTCTTTGCATATCTGTCAGTTTTTGTAGAGCAATAAAAAGATTATTGTTCTCTGAGATTAGATATAAATTCACAATATGATATGACAGGGTCCATGAGATAAGATACTGAAACAAGTTTGTGCAGATAATGCTAAATGGTCTCTGTAGTTTGGGCTCATACCATCTGTCCTGTGATTAAGCAGAATCAAGTTTGGGATGTCTGGTGGTGACTAGCCTGCCAAAGTCCAATACTTAATATTGCATGAGTGAAAATGTACTGTATTCATGTGCTAAGTATGCGCCGGTTCTTCGCCTACACGGGATCTGGAGTTCAGTTGAGAATGTCTCTAGGTGTAGGATTTTTGAGATGGCGCTGGTCTTCAGGATGAGCTTAGGTTTGTGGTTACTTGTATAATTACACTGGACATAATGTATTTTAATTAATCTAAAGACATCTGTACATATTCTAGGAGTAAACATTAAGGTCTAAGAACCTCTTAGGAAGTTTGGGGGTTTTTTTAATGCTCAGTATTTCATATATTTTATAGATTGCTTTTATCATTTTCTTTTTTAAGCAGACCTCTCTTGTATGGAATCATAGCTCATTTCTTACATGGTGGTAAAGAAGAAAGTACCCCAAATACTCTTCCAAAAGTGTCTTTGCTGAACTATCCAAGGCAGAATCTTGGCAAACCATCTACTGAGAGAAGTCAAAAAGGTGTGTATGGTCATTTTTGCAGAAGTTTTGTTTGTGACTAGTTTTTCTGTATAATACATATGCTTATAACCACATGAACATGGAGATGGACACGATATGCCTTCTTCTCTATGCAAGGAATGTTTTGAACTGACAAATTTTTGTAAGAAGAATTCCTCAATACAACATTGTTTATACCTCAAAAATACTGTTAAGCTGTTTGACCTGAACATGCCTGTTGCTCACATATTCATTTAAGAAATGTCCTATTGTATCCAATTCATGAAAGACCCACCTGTGATTTCTGAAACTACCTGTATACGTTCCTTTTTTTAAATTGGTGACCAACTTACAAAAGCTCTTATGCCTGCTTCTTTTCTACTGTTATGCTGATGAGAGAGCATAAATGCTATACAAATCTAAATATCCTCAGAACTGCTTGACTGGTCTTCAGATGTGTCAGTAGTAGAAATTTCCCTCTGAAATGGAAATGTATTTTATTTAGAAAGAAGGCATTTTTAAAAATTGCAGACAGCCAAATTTATATATTTTTTTCAACAGTGCAAAGTACTGTGAAGTTCCTGTTGATCTTATGGTAGCTGTAGCTACTTGTTAGTTACTAAAGGGAAGAATTGGAGGGGAAGCAATTGTTCAGCTTTATTCTGTTAAGGTTTTCAGACTGTAAAATACTGAAAATTTTAAATTGGACAGATGTACTATTCTAATTAGTAAATGGAAGAAAACTTGCCATGCCATTTATGCTAGGGTTTTAGAAATAAAAATTTACTGCTGCAGTTACTGGTAAAGACCAAAAAATATTAATATCAGAAAGTATTGTTATCAGAAAGGTCATCCAACAAATTGCCATCCCATTTGCCTAAAAGTTAAACTGGCCAAATTGTACTCCCTTACACTATTACCAGTTTAGAATTAGTTGACTGGAGACAGTTGTGACTACATTGGCAATTTAATACAGGAATTTAACCTAAATTCTCAGTAAAATATATTAAATAGTGGGCATATCTTTTTGTTTCTCATCTGTTCTGACTTACTTAATTTTTATAGAAAGCTCTTAATTCTTCCACTGTTCATTCTGTATACAGGCATAAATCTTTTCTGAGGACATTTCAAATCCCATTGACTTCAGCAGCTTAAGCTTCAAGTTCACTGCTATAAAGTAGAACACTGCTAAATCTTGTTTTCCTCTTCTGGTCTGCTCTTTGACTGGTTACTATTAATGCTGCCTAAGCTACAGAACGAAAGGGATCATTGGTCCAGCTTTTTCCTTTGAAGAGTCTGCCTGGCATATTACTTTCTACTCTGCGGGAATTTGGACTGTTTAGTACTATCATGTTATTACTAATAGTACTATCGACTATTTTTTTCATATCCATAAAATTTGAAAAACCTGAGCACTGAGATAGTCTTAAGAAATCTAAAAAGTGTGAGAGAAGGACTGAATAAGCACTCTTTTTAATAATTAGATTCATTGAGACAATACTGTTTCCCTTCTGCCAGAAGGGGGTGCCAAAGAAGTAAAATTTCAGTACCAAAACTGGCTGTAACTGGTCTCTCTGTTAAAAAATTCTTATTCCTGACAGAAATTTCTCCATTTTTTTTATACTAAATTAAATGTTATAGAAGAATTTTTTAAAAGTATAACTTTGTACCTCAGTTTTGAAATTGACTCTGCAGGTCACCTGACCCTGTTGACTCCAATAGAATTTCACATAGGGATTTAATTGTTTAGAGTCAATTACAAGACTCAAGTTAGTTATCAGATGTTATTGCTTGTTGCTCTTTGAACTAAAGAAAAATACAAAAGTAAAGCTTTAAGGCTTTTAACCTTAAAGTAACTATAGTCTGATATTACTTTCTGCATATGTTTCTGGAATATGTTAGTGGAGACTTACAGGCAGTGTGTTTAAAATACCAATTACCTAGCTATTTTAATTAGGCTGCATATTAATATGATAAAGTGCATTCATAAACTCAACTCTTAGGTCTTGTATTTAACATATAACTTGCTTTTCATATTAGAAATTGTCTTGCTTCTGTTGTTGAAATCTGGCGGTTCTTTAGTTCTGTCGCTATACTGGAGCTGCAGTTGTCTTAGATCTAATCTTTAATAATTTATTTAATAATCTCTTATTTCATATCAGTGCATGGACAAAATACTTTATAATTGTAAAATTGCGCAAGTTTCTTACAATGATCTTCTGTATCAGGGTTCATATTAGCAGAAAATAACAGTTATATCTTTGGATCTGCAGATGCATGAAAATACTTGTGAAACACTTGTCTGTGCTTCATTTTCAGATAGAATTCCAGAACCAGGAAGGATGGCTGGCACTAGCATTGAAGAACCCCTTGTTTTACCGAGTATAAACAGATGATGTCTTTCATATGTTAATTTTTCATATAAAGTTCTCTGGGAGTTAATTTAAGAAATTAATTCTTTACATAAGTTGTTCCATCATGTCCAGTGGGCCACTTCAATTTGTAAAAGCTACCCATCAGACAGGAAGACAGGGTCATATTAATTGCCAATAAAAAAAATGTTAGCAAAGGACATCTTCCTTCAGTGCTGATAGAAGGAAAACTGTATATGAAGTCAAATTAGTCAAACCTCTGTCTAGAACTGGGCCTAAAAATACTGCATTTCTTTTTATAAAAATAAAAATATATCAGAAAAATTACCATTCCTGCACTTTCCTTATGATGTTCTGTCTTGGAGTATTTTTTCCTGCATTTTAGAATAAAAAATACTCTGTTTTATTCTGTGTGGTGTTTCAAGAGGGTTCAAAGTAAGTATTTTAATAATTCTTTATTAAAAAGTGGTGTTGAGGCTGCTGCTACTTTCAGATAAGTATGGAAAAATAAATTTGAAAAGAAAATTAAAATGGTTTAAAGGAATAGTTGTTTTTAATTCTCCGGAAACCAGGACTATATTTATCTTCATGCCAGCAAACAAATGAGGGCAAGTCTTTTCCATCTGGAGTTGCTATAAATTGTATGGTGTAAAACTAAGTATATGGGAGGGGGAGGGACTTTTGTTTTTTCCCAAAGGACATGAAGGTCAAAGTCAGGGGAAACTAAAAATAAAGTTGATAATAGATTACTGATTCCCAGAGCTATTTTTTAGCTGTGGTATTTACATTTTTTGAGATGGTAATTTATTTTAAAAGCAGAACTTGTAGGGGTACATCAAAAATAACGCAGGTTTGTTATCTATACTCATAAAAATGAGTGGAAGAGAACATGCAGTTTGTGAATTTTAGTGAGAGTACCCTGTGTTGCACAGTCTCTGCGTAGTTTTGCCTTAATCGTGATTAGACCCAGTTAGCCTTATAGGTATTTTTTATTTCAATAAGCAGCCTAGACTCTACTGTGATATGAAATCGCAGACAGTGAGTATGCGTATAATATAAGGGGAAGCCGCATTCACCCGTTTCAAGGATCAGCAGCGAGCTCATCCCCTCCCTGCGACTGGCCATGCTGGCAGCTCCCTGCCCATTTGCTGATTCACAAGTCTCTCAGGACTGGTCCCATCGCTGGGGGGAGGGAAGGGGGAGGGATGTGTTTGCAAATTTACCTCATTCGAGTACTTCTTTAAGTCTTCTGTAGCTTTGCATCAATTGTAATTGACTGTTGGGTTAAGCAAGCCAATTTATCCCTGTCTGTACCCTGGCTGTGTGCTGTGCTAAAACTATGTTAACACTACAATCAAATCCAATTACTTAGCTGAAGATCTGTGCAAAAGCTAGCATCAGGGGATTCTGCCTCCTTTTTATGTTTCTTTCCTGCCACATTAACAGAAATATTCATTCACATAATCACCAATCTACCTCTTCAGCATTTCTCTCTCTAAAAATACAGCAGAAAACTTGTCTTCTAAGGTATTAGTTACAAATCTTCATTTTGCAATGAGCTGTAAGTGCCTCTATGGTTAAGTTGCAAAAATGAACTTTTAAAGAATGCAGATATGATTGCTCTGGCCACGTAAAACCCTGAATTTTTAATTTTGTGTTTTTTCAGAGGTTAAATTCTAGATGCCTCTTTCTCCATAACCAAGTGGGTTAAATTAGTATGTATACTCAGAATCTGAATCATCTTTTAAAGAGCAAAGAAAAATGTTCTGCTGGAAAACACAGAAGCAGTAACTTTCAGTGCTATGCAAATCTTTCAGTGTAACTAAAGTCTAACTAAACATCTGCTTTGTGTCTTCCCAGTACAGGTCATACAGAAGCTGCCCACTCGTCACAGAGATCCCCAGGAAATAGATAGATCTTTAGTGGTAGAAATGAAGTAATATTTTTGTTGTGATGGAAGAAGGTGAAAGGAAGTTTGGGCCTCATCCTTTCCCAAGAGCACAGCTCAGCATGATCATGGTCTCCACAACCATGAAAGCAGAGGCTTTAGAAGTATGTGCTTCACTGAGTTTTGAAGTGAAGGTGTGTATCTGAAATCAGAGTAGAAATCCATTTTAGACAGAAGGGAATTTCAGGACTCTTTTCTTTGTAATGGGCAGTAGGGGAGAGAGCTGTCAGTGCAAGGTTCTGTACTGATACGGAGGATAGGAGCTGGCTTGTTTGCTCTCTGTGCAACATTAGTTTCATCTAATTCTGTAATACTTTCATAGCAAAGATTTTGGTTTTCGGAACATGATAATTTATTGTACAAGCAAATAAGTATACTTTTAGTAGTATTTATTTGTACAACAAAGCTTTGAAATATATCTGTGAAAATATACTTGTGTAATCACATTCTAAATGGTCTAGCGTTTATCCTGACAGTAAATGAAATATGAGAGCATCTTTCAAATTCAGACATGTAGCAAATCCTATGAGTATCAGATTGCCTTCTTTGTTAAAGTATGAAGAGGATGTGCAAATTCTATACTATAAGGATGCACTTTAAAAAAATCTTTCCTTAAAAGTTTAAACTAAGCTAGTTCAGTATTTAGATGAAAATATTTCACAACTCTTGAGTCACAGATTCTGATTTTGGATAAAATCTCCATCCCAGTAAGTACATACACAAAAATCATTTTCTCAAACAATTTAAGATGCTCTATCTAGCTTAATTATAGACTGTAATGTCTTGCATTAACTGCCTGTATTCTTTCTACAAACATAGAAAATGAGAAAAAGATATGAGGATGTAGAAGTTTGGGGGTTTTAATGAGCAAAATGCAATTCTAAATTTTTTTGGAGATGATAGAATATTGTAAACAAGATTGTTAGGGACAGGAGTTAGTTAATTTAAAAGAGGCTATTCTTTGTCCAAGTGTGGTATCACAAATGAAGGTGACAAGGAGGCAGCGCAGTTTTGTATGGATATCAGATCTGGAAAGCACGTTGGAAGAACTTAACACACAAGTTTAAAAAATGTCTTTAAAACCAAATGTTTGCCCTCCCCTAAAATCAGAGGAAACTACATTTCTAGAATCTATAGCATCAGTGTTGCTTCAGAGGTATTGGTTTCTGTCATGCACACAGAAGAATTCTTCTAAGCTTTATCAACACGCTCCAGGGAGTCGGTTACACTTTCCTTCCTGGGCACCCTTTGTATCAAGCTGCATCTTGGTGTCAGTTGATCACTTTTCCGGACAAGTGATTATCATTTCGCAATTATGTTTAGGAAGAGAAAGCCAAAAATATTTGCTGACCCTTTAAAAGACATTCTTTCATTAGCAGTTGGTTTCCAACTGGTTTAGAGTTGACCTGTATGCTTCATATAGTCTGAGTTTATCAGGTCAACAAAAATTCAATTGTTGAAGTGGCTGAGGATTCTGACCTGAGTCCAGCATTAAGCACAAGGCGTAACATTAAGCAGATAAGCAGTCTGTGACTGTTTTGCCTTGTCAGACTCCTCTCATGCTTAATTGTTCTTCTGCTTTGGAGGCAGACCGTCCCTCATGTTGCAAGTGCATGTCTTTATATAGGTGTTAATCTGCCAAGTACATTTGTTGGCTTCCAATAACCCACCACTTATATTTGTTAGCTTCCAATTACATTTGTCAGCTTAAAGAAATATGGTTGGGTAAACTTTGGTAAAATCATTTTTAAACAATTTGTTCACCTGTATTAAGCACATTATTTAATATAGTAACCCATCACCTGTAATGCTTTTCTTTTCCTCCACTGTGGTTAAACAGTGGTAAGACAGCTGGAAGTTGCTTTCTTTCCTTCTCAAGTCCTCTTTCTTTACAAGTACAATATTTTCAGTGCAAATTCAGCAAGGAGATATTTAAGTGCAGACTGCTCAATACTGTATTTTTTCTAGAAAAATATTTAAAAAATAAAAGTTTAGGGTTTTTTTAATTAAGCTTATTTTGTTGTTCCTGGATTTGGGGCCCTGATTTTAATCACAAAGGCACCATCCACTGGGAATCACTGTCCTTCATTCTGAGGCAACTTTGATTTAAAAAAAGCACCTCAACATTTAGGAAATCCCAAACAGGTTATATTATTAGTATATTCTTATGTTAACTTTTAAGTCAAGGTTGGAAGCCAAGCACTTGACAGTTCCCACCCCACATGGCTCAGGAGTGCCACTGTTACATTCCTAGCAGTAATATTTTTTAGACTTTCCAGTTCAGTTTAAAGTCACATCATATATCACCCTCTACCACTGACTCTGTTAAACATACTACCCAGATAGCAAGCCTGCATGTGCACATGCAGTGGTTTGCAAACCAGGAGGAATAATTTCCACTCCTTTTTAAGCTACTATTAAAATGCGTCTGGTTTTGTGAAACAGCTGTATGGGTTTATAAGGAACTTCTTAGGATAAGTTTTATGACTGCTAATCTGATCATACTTTTCAGAGGATCCCCTTGCATTTCATTATACTCCTACTTAAAAGCTAAGCTTGCAACACAGAAAAGGCAGAAAAAATAAGATGAAGTACTCAGGAACTTTCTGCTAACGAGGGTCAGCTTCTTGGCTTTACATCTTGGATATTATTTCCCCTGGCTTTGTTCCAGCACAATCACACGTGCATGAATTTGATATGCTACTGCTCCCTTCCTGGTCCCCGAGGGCTCTGCATGGCGGTGCGGCCACCGGACAACTTGCAAGGCAGCAGATATGAACCTGCATCTGAAACTCCCGGCTGCAGCCAGTGGAAAGTCTGGCTGTGGTGGGAAGGCTAGTCTTTTCCTGCTAAGGCCTGGACATGATCGAAAAACTGATGTCTGTACGTGATATTGTTGGAATGTGTCAGGGGAGGAATTCCCATTCCCTTCCCCTCCCTACTATTTGCCCGGATTTGTGCATCACTGGGCAGAGCTAGACCCAGGGTCTGCCAGTCCCCCACACCTGCAAAAACCAGCACTTAAACCAGGTGACACCAGAGGTTTGCAGCCCAGCCTCCTTTCAGAAGTATTTTTTTAGGATGCTGAGACCAATGAGTGTCTCATCCATCTTCCCCAGGAGAGCTTATTTTCCAGAGAGGACAGGACTGTTGATGTCAAGAGAAATTATTCCACCCAGGACTGTGCTCTGATCCTTTGGGTATACACCATATTTAGCCTGTTGCTGAGTGGGGGTTGTTTCGGTATTTTGTATTTGGCACGTCGATGGGAATTCCTGGAGGATCCTAGCTTTCCCTTTTTGGGATGTCTCCATCCACAGGTCTTGCTGCACAAGGCTGTTGGCTACTAGTGGGGGGAGGAGGGAGGACAGCTGGGGACTGAAGGTTTCGGGGGCGTGAAGGAGGTTTGACGAGGAGCAGATCACTCCCTAGCCTCCCAGGTCTGGCTCCAAGCACCGTGTCCTCCTTTCCCCCCTCCCCAGCAGACGGTGCTGCCTCCTGCTCTTTCCATGGCATCCCAGGGACTGCTCCCCTTCAGCTATCTATCAGTTCTCTTCTTCCTTTTATGGACAGAGGGAGGTATTTCTTTTAAATGAAAAAGTATTTACAGTCCTTTCTCAGGAACTGAGTTGAGCACCGCATCACAAGAGAAACTTTGGCAAATCTGGTGGGGAGCTGGGAAACAACCCTCTATTCCCAGGGGCAAACAAGGCTCAATACAGCCCCAGGCTCTACACATTGCATAAACACAAGGAGACCCAGTGCAACCTCCACCCCCACATCCCTGCTGCATTAGGAATAACCCCCTTCTCCTACGCAACCCCTGAACTCCTGCACTCAGCTTAGCCCATGTAAACGCAGGACCTCCCAAGTGACTGGGGACCATGGTCTGGCTTTTGTCCTTCTCCTGGGCTGGGGGCCGTAATGGGTGAGGATGCTGCCAAGGCAGGAAGGGGTTAAAGGTCCATTTCCTTGGCCAAATCATTTCATTCTAGGAAAAAGCAAAAACTCTGAACTTGCGAGCTAGGGGCACCTCTTTTGTGCCTTCCTGCGACACACAAGCCACTGTGAGAAAGCACGGAAAGCCAGCGCTGGTAAGCACCAGCCTGCTCACTAAAGAGCAGCCCAGGCAAGGGGGGCAGCCCTCAGTGAGGCCCTCCTGTGCACAAGGTCCTTGGCTAAGTCTGTCCTGTTTAAGCCAGGTACGGAGAGGATTTTCCAGCAGGATGTGGTTTCCAGGGCCCCTCCCCACTGACAAGCTTCTCCTCCTCTATATAGGGAGGCTGCGAAGGCTGTGAGGACTTGGACTGTCCCGGCTCTTGGCTGCACAGGTTCCCGACTCTCCAATTCACTCTCTGCTTCCCTAATTGGACGCCTGTAAGTACCACGGGGACCCAGGAGATCCCTGCTGGGGAAGGGGCTGGGAGCCAGCAGCTCTTTTGGATGGAGTAGTTTGGCAAGCTAAATATTACACTATTTTGCAAACACATTTAGTAAATTACCTGAAGAGAGTTTACTAATTAACAGTAGCAGTGATTGATTTACTTCGGAAGTGGTAACAGACCTATCAGACATGCTCAGCTGATTTACCCTGCTTTGCATGATATTAATTGAATTCTGCTTAAAATGCATTAGAGACGGTGTACCTTTTCAAGCGTGTGCGGATGATCTAGCTTGAAGCGTGTGCGGGTGTCCCACCTGGCTGCGGAGCAGGAGAGGCACCCTGTGCGCCCAGTGGGAGGCACCCGGCGGGCCCGCGCTGCGGAGGGTGGCAGGTACCCGCCGCAAGGAACTGTTGGGTGCGGGGACCTGGCCGCTGAGCAGCTGAGCTCATTTAAATATTGCTGCATTTTCGGTGCTAATAAAGGGAATTAGTACACTTCATATGCTGTTTAATGAAAACATAACCAAATAAAATAATTAGCTTGTCAGTCACTTGTTCTTTAAATAGTAAAAATGCTTAAAAATTAGGAGGAAAAAATGGAAATGTTTTATACAAGAGCACCTTGCTATTAGATATATGTATTTTAGTATGCTGGGAATAAAGTTTAAGGCAAAACTAATTAGATAATTCACTGAACTACACTAATTTGAATAATTTCAAATGTAAAAGTCAAGCTTTTTTATTTTAAAAAGAAAAGAAAGCAACAAACTTCTAATATTAACAAAATACTGCAATTAAATTAAGAAGACAGTAGATGGCAGTACAGAAAGCAGCTTCAGTGTTATCCCAGAAGTTCACTGGCTTCTTTCACACAGACACGCACAGACACACACATATATATATGTATAGGTACGTATGTGTCTGTATACACACACACACACACATAGAAATGCATGAGAGGTGTGTGTGAATATAATGAATAAGCAATATGAGATATTTTAAATATACACAAGTCATAAGATACTGCATCATTAATATATTACCTAATATCTATTTCTCAATAAAATCTTTCTAAAACACACTTGTTTAAAAACAAGCCAACCTTTTATTTTACTCAGAATCTCACCCTAAAGGGCAGCTTTCAACAAGATGCTGTGCATGGACCGACTTTCTGAACTCCCAAAGTGGGTCTTTTAAGCCACTAACACAGAGGCTAAAATGATGAACCCCTGGAAAGCTAAGCGCTTGATTAAATAGTCACTTGAGTTTAGTGCACGATACTCTTTTCTGGCTGTGTTCGCTTAGATGTAAACAATGATTTTTATTATCTCATTTGCAATTGACACGCTAGTCCCTAAAAGGTATTTGTTTTGAATTTGTTATCATTACATTTTTGTGGAACAGCTAGTATTGAGAAGAACATCGCCATATATGGTAGCACACATAGATGTATGCAGAGGATCCAGACTCTTTATAATTCACTGAGGCTTATTAGTTGCAAATCTGCTGGCTTTTCTTTTAAGTATGTTAATTTTAGAAGAAGCAAAGAGCAAGAGACAGCTTTCCAACTTGTGCATAGTCCAGTTAAAATATGGATTATTTATGAATTCTAATGAACACACAGAATCTGCTTTACTTAATAGAATGACATTTTGGAGTATTTGAAATATCTGCTATTTCCCAGATAAAAAGAATTTATCATAGATAATGGAATCCAAATTTTTTCCCTTCTTTTTTCATTCTTACAGTTTATAACATAGGTAATAACCTGGGCCAATTTCTATGGAGTATTAAAAGAGCTATCAAGTAACTAATCAGAGTTATGTAATAACTTGCATTAACAGAGGTTAGAAAACCTGATAGGAGGGCCAAGACATTTACAGACAATTTGATTGAATACATTGAGTATTTATGAAAAAGACAGCCCTCTAAAATTACTGAGAATGTTATCTCTTAAAATACAGACTTCCCTCTTCTTTTGTTGAAAAACTTTAATAAACTAATACCCATGACACCTTCAGGTCCAGATGGAAATGTCCGTGATGAGAGCAAGCCTTTGAGGGTGATCCTAGGGACCACCTGGGAGAGGCAAAAGGCCAGCAGGGACCGACAGCAGTGCTCCTGATGGAGCCGGCTGCGCTAGGGAACAAGTTCCCAAATGAAGGTCACAAGATGGGGATTCGTCCTTTTTTTTTTTTTCTTCAAGTAATACTCAGGTGGGTCATTCAGTTAAGTACTGGAAAAGTAAAAGATAAGCAACCTGGGAAGACCTTAGCAAAGAACTACTGCAACCCAAGAAATGCAGTTTGAGTCAAATAGCAGGTTACTGCCATCAGAAACCACTTACATGAGCAGGACTTCATTTTTGGAAATAATTCACAGACTCCGAGACGTGTTGCCTCTGTTTTAATAATTCTTCCCTGTACGGCTGTGATAAGCTTTCATAGTGACACGCACATCCTGCAGAGGAAGGAAGAAGCATCCTTTATCTTCTCATTAGGAGAAAAGCAGTCCCTTTATGCTATGACCCAGGAGGCAATTCTGCTTGGCCAATAACCTTTTAATTAAGTGCACTTCCTGGAGATATTTATACTTTATTCTTGGAATAATATACTCAGGATAAACTGCTGTAAAGACAGCATTCAACTTCTGTCACTGACATGATAAGGGAAAGGACAGTGAAGATCAGCAGGATATATTTGCAGTGGGGCAGCAGAAGGGGAATGGAAAAGTATCCTCCCTGGAAATGCAGGGAAGCATGCATGCCCATGCCTACATGCTCACGTGGGGTTTAGGCAAGTATAACAGAGGTATGCAGATCTTGGTGTAATCTGGTACATTTCTAAGGCAAGAAACTTCATGTCAGTAGTTTTACTATCATTGCTTCTCCTCCCTTTCCCTGGATAGCTCACCTCTGACTGTAAAAGAGGATTTAATCTTCTACATGATTCTATCATCTACTTAAGCAAATGGATGAGAAGCTCTTACCATGAGTTTGCACAGATATTAGTCTCCATTTCGCTTAGGCAGCACTATGGATAAAACCCAAGGACTGGCTAAGGGTTCAATTATACCTTCTCAGGGAAGGTTCTCAACAGCCTGTAATGCATCTTTCCCGCCAGCCCGTTTCCCCAGTATCAATCATGTGCTGGACCAGAGCACTACCATCTGTATCAGAGATGAATCAAGAGGATTATTTCCAACTGTTAATCAGAAAGTTTTAGCAGGTCATTAAATGCACAGCACCTCACTAGCAAACGTCTAATTGAGTTCTTGGAGCCCACCTTCTATCCCTTCCATTTAGAAAATTTCCCTTAGTTACTAGATTAATTAATCTAGACTTTATAATCTAGATGCAGACTGCATTTTTTCTGTTACTACTGTTGTACACAGCTGCTACTCAGACTTCACCCTCTAATTCCACAGGACCATTCAAGAAAACTTCTTTTTAGACAAATGCCAGTTTTCCACTCATTGTCTATGTTTGAGACAAGTTTAGTGAGCCAATTCGGACTGCCCATCTCCTACTTCTTATAAAGGGTAGGATCTTATGTTTAAGCTAGTATTCACAGGATCATATGGTACATTTGACAGACAAATATAGTGCTTAGATCTAGGGAAAAAACCTCCTATCTCCAAGCTCTGCAGTTTGTTCCACCTCTTAGACCTTCTGACCTCACTTCAGTTTCAAAAAGACTGAATTTAGTCTTTTTTTGAATTTCACCATAACAAGGTGAAAGAATTTTTACATGCAGGAAGAAGTAGGCAAACACAAGAGCATACAGACAGACTAGCTCTGTATTATTCTGTAATTTGGTGGCAGATGTTTGTAACTTCTGTCAATGCTTTGTGTTTTACATAGCATGCAATGGGGAAAGGAACATTTCCTTCATCTTTGGGCAATGAAACAGCAAAGAACTTTTTGGTTCATCCAGCTGTGACCAGCTTTGTAGCTGGCCACCAGTTTAATCTTAGGCTAGGCTTTTGAGGTAAACGGTCTTGGCAATTTGTTATTTTGACTTCCATCATCATCATTTGTGGGCAGCCTCAAAGTAGCAAGATTTGACTCTATGAAACTTGGCTCAGCAGTTCAGTCTAATTTCTGGTTGTCTGACAGCAAGAGCAAATTCCTATTGATTTGAAGGTGCTGCCACCTGGCACTTAGCCCAGGCAAAACACTCCAATCTTTCTGACATTTTGGGACACCTACACAGCTCTCTCTTTTGGCCCAAGACAGTGAAATCCTCTTGCGCTGCCGAGGCAGCAGAGCAGAGGATGTGCTCTGTCTGGTGCCACTGCTGCGGGAGGACAGGGCAGCACCCCCTTCTCCTGGGGCCGTGGCTGGCGAGCAGTGCCGCTCACTGGGCCGCAAGCTGGAAGGCCAGGGGGCTGCTGTGGCTCCGCAAGGAGGTGTCGAGCAGCACCAAGGGCTTCCCCTCCTCCTTTTGCCAGTGTTGCCACACGTTCTGCCTTCCCTACAGCAGGGCGGGTGGTGGGGAAACACTCCCTGTGCTACCCTATCCCACTGGGCCACAGAGTCAGGCCGGATTCACCCCACAGGCCGCCAGCTGGAAAACACGGCCAGAGAGAATACCATCTCCATTATTGGAGCTGTGCAGCTCCACCAGCCCTCTTGGCAACACAGGAACATTTTCTGCCTTAATCCACACAGAGGTCAAATAGTTTCCTCTTGCAGCTCTCTTCCAAGAATCCCCTGGGAGCTAGCTAAGGACTGCATCCAGCAGAGCTCCCTCACGGAGACTCGCCGGCCACGGACACTGCACAGGGAAGCAGCAATCCACAGAAGCCACCGGTCATGATCTCCCTCCCACTCGCCCACACCACAATGGACACAGCGTGCACACACATGCCCTGGGTGAATTTTCCTTCTGGGATTTTCGAGACAAGGCTGATGGCTCTAGAATGAAGATATTTAGAGGAAAGCTGGGATTGTTTAGATGACAGAATTGTCAAGGGAGTTTAAGGAGCTGGGACATCTAGTTTCCACTGAATTTCAATGTGATATCATCTAACGTCCTTAGGCGCCTCTAAAATGCTAGTTTTGTTTTTTAAGCTTTATGTTACCTTGTATATGATCCATGCTGTTCTCTCAGACCCCTCACACAGTTTAGCTCTGCAAAAAAAAAAAAAACAACATTAGATTGTGGGATGACTTTTGGGAAAAAAACCTTTGGAAGCCAATCTCTGATACTCTCAGAGTACAGGGTGTCCATTTGGCTACGTACCACAGAACCCAGTCTTTACAAATATCATTCTGCTTATGGGCTGATTGCTGACATCTTTAACAGTCAGTTCTCTGAACTCCCTCAAGATTCATGTTGTTTGAATGCTGTAAATACTAAATCCGTTCTCAGTAAGGAAATGAAACAACCTCTATCTCACAGCAATGTTTTTCTCAGCCACATGCTCTTCCCTGCTCCCCACTGTAGCTCCTCCCCAGCTCCCCTCTCTGCTCCGCCACTGCGGCAGGCTCCTTGACCAGCACCACCCTTTCCCAGCTCTGTCCTCCACAAGGAGTCCTCTTTTCATCCCTTTTCTCATTCGGTGTTGTATGTCCCACAGGACAGAGAAGACACTTTGGAAAGCTCCAGACGTTATCAGCACAGCTCGTGCAGCTACTCCGTACCTTCCCCTGGCCAGAACAGGACAGTGGCCGCCTCCTCCCTCCCCAAGACAGCCAGAACCCTCCCATTGCTCTCACCTAAGGAGCAGAAATACATCCAGCTGCTTTATCCATGTGCAGCTGCATGATGCAGATACATCATCCTTCCAATTTAAGCATCATGGTACAGGGTATCTAATAGCTGGCATAATTTCCAGGCTTATTCTATTTCTCCTCCCTTTCTCTCATGTGGTACACATTTACCTTTCATAGATGATAAGCTCTCACTATCTGAACCATGGAAAGAGGACAATACTAAATTAATTCTCCTTCACCAGCAATACTGATAACAATGGTTTTTTTCTAAGTCTGCTGTCAAACTTTAAGGTTTTTCTTTTGACCTTTTCTTAATCCTATTGATCTCCAAATGAAATGTCATTAGAGTGATTGGAAATAGTCCTCAGCAAGTAAAGTTTGTTTCTGTCCTTTCTGGAACACAGCCTGGGAACTGTTCTACTAATTATTTCATTATTGCGCTGGTATTTCAGTCTGCACCCAAAAGTATTTGGGTGATGAGAAATTCTCTGTATATCTGAATTCAGTTAACTCTGTGATGGGCAAGATATGAGGATGCAGGAAGTTGGTTGGCTGGTAGTCTTGGTCCTGACAGTCTAGATGCACAGATATTAATTATGCCTTACTTTTCTGCCTGACCTGTAGTACAATACCAACAAAGTGTAGGTAATAAGCTCAGGAGTCCTCATTTGTTTTACTGCCATGAAGCTTTTGATTTAGGTCATTTCAGATGTGGTAACAAAGGAACGGGACTCAGTGGCCCAAACACAGATACTCTAAGGTATCTAAGCTGGCGCCCAAAGACATCTGCATGGAGATGTCAGATATGGCACAGGACATATCAGAGACCTGCACCACTCTGGAGTGGCAGCTGGTGGCCAGGCAGGAGACACTGCAGCAACTAAAAGGGCAGTGAATGCCCAAATTCAGGCAACTGAATTGCTCAGAATGACAATGAATTTGTCCTTAGGTTTTTATGGACAGCCCAGGTTAAAAGCTACCTTCCCACAGTGCTCTACCAAAGTGACCAGCCCATTAAGTAAATGAACTGACTCCCAATAATTCCAAAGGGCCCTAAAAATGACGCAGAGGGGAGGAGCAGACCCCAGCAGTGTACCTCCTGCAGGCAGCACCGCCATCGTGGACGTGAGCATCCAATCCCTAACAGTGTCAAGATCAACTCTATTTAGGATTTGTACCTCCTGTCCTCTTAAACGATTTGACCCATCCTATGGGAATGGGTGCTGCTGGCAGCTCGCCTGCTCACAGAAATGTGCAGCAGTCTCCGGTAGCACTGCTGGCAGTGGGGGGGGTTTAACAGTTCAACTGCTAAACTCTCCCTGCAAGGCTAATTGTCACCATTTACCTGCATGATCTTGCAGCTGGCTTTAAGTAACAAATCTTAAAGAGCCCCAGAGACATGACTTTGCTCTGCCTTTACAGATGAACGCAGATGAGGGCAGCCCTGGCAGCAGCACTGACATTATACATCCCCGACAATAACGGCCGCACTTTGAAACTACCGAGTGGAGCAGATCTGACAAACATGTTTTGGCTGGAATTTCTCCACATTTTCCTCCCTTTAAACCAGAATATTTTTCTTCCTCAACAGGTGACTACTGAGTCAAAATGGCTCAAAAACCTCTCAGCGATGATGAGAAATTCCTCTTTGTGGACAAAAACTTCATTAATAACCCACTCGCCCAGGCTGACTGGTCAGCGAAGAAACTGGTTTGGGTTCCATCAGAGAAACATGGATTTGAAGCTGCAAGTATCAAGGAAGAGAAAGGGGATGAGGTGACGGTTGAACTGGCAGAAAACGGAAAGAAAGTGACACTGAGCAAGGATGACATCCAGAAGATGAACCCTCCAAAGTTCTCCAAAGTGGAGGACATGGCGGAGCTGACTTGCCTCAATGAAGCTTCAGTGCTGCACAATCTACGGGAGAGATACTTCTCAGGTTTAATTTATGTAAGTAGAATCAAACACTTGCACGGCATTTCCTATTGCTTGCTACCATGTGCAGTCACTAGCGAGATGCATCCCACCCACTGTCAGAGATAGAGTCCTCATGTTTAACACTGCCATGCAAGTCCTCATTCCTCAGCGATGGGATCTCAAACCAAAAATGTATTTAGTTCACCTTATTCCCCAAGATTCTTTTGATTCTTTATTTAACTGCTTTACTTAATTAAGTTAAAATACTTGAAGGTTTCTTCCCCAAAGCTTGCAAATCCTGAAGGAATATTATTGGCTTTGGAAGTACCCTCTGATAGCTACACAACACTGCAGTCCTGCTGCTTTTAAAATAGGGGCTTTCCAGTGATTTCAGTGGAAACTTGAACAACTTTTCAGCTCATGTACCACAACTGTAACTTGCAAAAAGAACATATGGAAAAGCCAAATCACGCAGTCTTTTCTCAGGCAAAACTCCCACTGAAAGGCAGCTGTCAAGTTCTGGTTTAGTAGGTGCTTGAGTAAAACCTTATGTTTGAATAAATGAATAATCCCACTGAAAGTCAAGTGAGACTATTCATATGCTTCAGTGTGTTACTGGATCAAACTCATGCATCCACTAAATCACATTTTTTTTTCCTTGATTAATTTACAGATTGGCAAGTCTGGGCAAACTGGAATCTCCTCTATGTTCATGTGAATTCAGGTCAAGATTTTTCTGTCTTCCAGTCGACACAAGCATATTTTGATATTAGCAGCCCTGTAATCTATCTTCATTAGCAGTTATCAAACTGTACAGTAAGAAAGCCCAGAAAGTTCCCATGGAGCTTAGCTACTATCTTTGATTTTACATGGAGGATCCCTATGCTGTGCTGTAGAGAAGTAATCTACAATTTCAATCTATGAAAATTTTATTTTCACGACAGACCACTGATGAGTGAAATAAATAAAGTATAGAGCTTAAGTAACATGGTTTTAGAAGCAGGAGTAGATCTCTCATTATTAATATGAGGAATGCTAAATTGGAAGATAGGAAATGAAGCAGAAAATAAGATAGTTATATACAGTAGAACAAAGGAACTGGTTAGTTATTATGCATAACTTAATAGAGCTAAAGCTCAGGATCTTTCCTTCAGGAATGCATTAAAATTAACATCATTGAGATTCCTGAAAGAAACTAGATTTTTCAAGTTTGAGCATTTGAGTTTCTTGGATTCTAATTTTGTAGGTGAACATATGAGCCTAGTTGCTACTATATTACAGCATCCAGCATGAATTATTAAAGGAGACTTTGTCTTGCCTTGTTGCAAGATCTAAGAAGAATTACTAGAAAAAGAGTGGGATAAAACATTTCTTTTTTTGTTCTCAGCGACACTGTGTGAACAAATATTCCAGAGTTTCCAACATATGTTTACTCTGTGGATTTTTGTGGGACTTAATTTCTCTTCCTGTAGAAAGTGAGTTTCAAAAAGTGGATAATGCAATTATAAGTCAAAGAATTTGTCCTGGAGACAAAAAAAAGCAAGTGTATCTGAAATTAAGCTTTCTTTCTTCAAAGACTAGATTTTAAGATTATGGTAAATTAGCAGTTATAATAAATTATTCTGATTTGTATTACAACAAGTTATTAGTATTTTCAGACATCTAAAAACTGTCATATCTTTTGAAGAAAAAATAGGGGGCAGCTAAACAGAATTTTTGGCTTTGCTCTCATCCACTTCTGACACTAACTGTAAACAATTGTCTCCCCGCTTTGCTGTGTAGTGCTTACATAGACTTTTTTGGAGCTCCACACATACAATAAATTGTAACCTTAAATGTTTTCCTTCAGAATATCACTGCTACAACTGGGGATTCACAATTCTCCCGTAGAAAAAGTCAACCTTCCTGAAAAACAAATCATCTGCTCCATGAATTTAAAGTAAATATTATTAAATAAAAGCATTCAATGCAGAATGTGAACTGAAAGTCACAGAGTGACTGTACACAGGAAAAATTCCCTGGCCTTTCCCTTCACTACAGATAATTAAGAAGGAAGGGCAAAAATTGCCCTGCCACTAACTTATATTTTGCTTTGCTCAGACTCTGCCTTGTCAACACACAATTAGACCCAAAATGATGATATAAATATCAGTAAAATAACAACATAACTTCCGCTGATTTGAGAGTAGATTCAAGTTTCTTGTGCTTGTATTCACAGGTGATATTTATTCACTCTTTGCCCAACACTGCAAAATGCTTCCTCATATATGAGAAACTATATATGCATAGTGGAACCAGAGATGGGATTCCTCTGTCCAAATTTAGGCATTTACAACACAGATGCATATATTTGCATGAGTGTCTCTTGAATATCCACCAGCAGTGACTGACCAAGGGATATACAAGCTCAGCATTTCTTTCTGGAAGCTCTCCCTAAGGTACCAGCCTGCACGAGTTGCCTCCAGATCTTCTCAGGAGAGATACAACTGCTGGATCCAGCTCTCTAGAGAGACTGTATCCCTAGGGAGAATAATCTAAGGCACACAGAACTCAACCTCCCCGTTTTTAATCTCATGCTTAGCCAATTGGCTTGCTTGTCTTCAAAATGTTACATATATTAATCAGTTTTTAATTAGTGCTTGCAAAGCAGATACCTAGAATTACAAACCGCCAAACTAAGAGGTCTTGGTTAACTTTCCTGAGCTGAGACAAGGCACCTGTCACAGTCCAGTTAGAATCACGGATTCCTGAACTTCATCAGCTCAAGCTTTTTCCCTGCCTTAATAACCTGCTTCCTGTGCCTCAAAGTTTGCACTTAGGAAGGTATGTCAGCACATGGCTAAGCACACAAACAGCCCTGCTGAGGCCATTGGATTCTCTGCATGCTGAAAGTCAGACACACACCTATAAATCCCAGGGAAGTGAGGCCTAAATAATTTCCTGAATTGGAAATTTATTCTCTTATTATTTTACTTACTTGGTTGAGAATGATTAGTTGAATGTATACAGTAAATCTATTTCTACTGAAGAAAAGGCCCTGCTACGCTTTCCTTAAGAGCCCTGCGGGTCATTCCAGTATAAAAAGTCCCACCACTTTTCAAATGTATTGTCCCTACAAGACTGAAGTTCATTTCAGCATGATTAACAGAGTTTCATTCTAAATTACAATGTCAATGAAAATCTGGCTTAATAATTATTTACCTTCCACATCAAAGGTTTTAGCTTGGGGATATTGAGAACTGGTGAAGATCTTCAGCTTGATTTTTCTGATATCTCACTTGAGACCATAGAAACGCAGTAGCAATCTGCTAAGGTAACAGAGGAACTCATTAACACCAAGAGGACCCAAGATGCTCTCTTGCACAGCACGGAGCACCCAACCTGCTCCTGGGGGCTGTGAGCTGATGGATGCTCTCTCCCTGTTTGCTGAATACCATATAAAGTGCTCAGGCTGTGCTGAGACCGGGTAGTGCCATTTCCTAATATGGTCAGGAAAGGGAAATCCCTGTGCCCAAGGCCCTGGCTGATCCAAGCCTTGGAGATGCCATTTTACAGTCCTATGCTCCAGCGCTTCCTGCGAGGGGACCTAAGCAGCTTGAGCCATCCCTAGCCACAGCCCTGAGAACAAGGCAAGGGCACACGGGATAGCAGCCGCACACCACGAAACTGTAATGCACGCACAGGGGGGACCTGCCAGACGTATGGTTAAGTCATAAAGAACAAATTCATTATTTCATTTTTTTTTAAATTGGCATGGTTTTAAAGCCAACAGACATAGGCTGGCTGAAATACCCCTGCAATTATAATCTCAAAAATTCATAGAGTTTTTCTTGTTTTGAGGCTTGTTTATTATTTTTTTATGGGAAACTCTTGCAAATTGCTTACTCTGGGTAACTGTGACATATGGCTCATCACCTATTGTCATGTGCTATTATTTCTGCTCCAAGTTCAATAGCTGGAGCTTTCTGAAATAGAAAAAACAACAAAAAACAGATGAGCAACTATCAACTTGTAGTCAATATTCTTTTTTGCCTAAATGTATATTTTAAATGAATACCTTCATTAAACTGTACAAAGAAAACACATTTTTTTCTTAAACTTTTTACAGAAATAGTCATGTAGTGAAGGCATCTGACCATTCTGATTAGACACCTATCTGGAACTACTGTAATTTTTTCAAAGACTCTCTCAGACAAGCATTATTGTTATGTGGGGTACACATCTTCTTTTTAAAAAACCTTCCAACATCAATCCAATGTTGTTACCTAAGACTTCAGCTTACAAAATTTGGTAGAGGACGTATTCCAGTATGCTGAAAATACACATATAAAGAAATATTGTAAAGTATTATGGGTGTTATGTAATCCCAAATAAGGATGATTCACTTTATGTACTGAAAATAACTGAAGGCAAGATGCTGTAAGAGATCTAGGCACGACAAGATCAAAGCATGATGTATCTACAGGGAGCTAAATTCACATACTTTCTAGCAGTTCGATTATTAGAAATTATTATTTGTGCACTTGGAAACTTCACCTACACATGTATTCAGAAGTCACTACTTCATTTGCTACACTAGGCAGAATACAAAAGGAAGTGTTATTTACTAAAATCCTGTTAGTTAAATGCAGCTGATGTCTGTGTTTCCCAGACTAGGCACAGCACATGATACTAATTCCGGTTTTTATCTGAATTTCCTTGCAGACTTATTCAGGTCTCTTCTGCGTTGTGATAAATCCATACAAACAGCTGCCCATTTATTCAGAGAAGATTATTGACATGTACAAAGGAAAGAAGAGGCACGAGATGCCGCCCCATATCTATGCTATTGCAGACACAGCCTACAGGAGCATGCTGCAAGGTAGGCAAGTTTAATAACACGTCAGTTCTTAGAAATCACTGAACAATAACTGAAATGTGGTAGAAAACACCTTGTCACTCCCACACTTGCCCCTGCAAGGAGGAGAAGCACAGGCAGAAAAGCTCTTTTGCAGAGACCTACCAGGGCTTTCGGGAAGTTTCCTAGGAATTCTTTGGCAGGAACGGCAGTCCACAAACACTGTGACTCAAAAAGGAAAAACAATCCTTTTACCCATCTGTGTAGAGGCATGTGGGAAGGTTTCAAAGTCAAGCAAATAGTTTTGGCAAATACGGGCATGGAAAATGCTCCCTTTGTACGAGTGGAGACTGCTCCAAAGTTAGCTGCGAATGCTGCTGAAGCTCTGTCGGCCTTGCTTCTGCCTCCACCAGCAGAGCAAATGAAAATCACAGTTTGGGGCTACTTTGGTGGCAGTCTTACGTTTTGGGGTCCTGAACTGAGATGTGCTCTGTTTTCTAACAGTAATGGCAACCAGCAGCAATGGAAATTCAGTCAGGCCCAAAACAGTATGAACAAAACCACAGAAATTCACAGTGCCCTCCTCCTTACGCAGGGACTGCTGGCAGATTAAGGGCTTTTTGCTCTAAGGAAAAATCATTTGTCTGGGGACAAGAAAGCTCTAGCTCTGAACGTATGACGCTGCACACCTGCAGACTACAGGGCACTACTGTTTGCCGTCTCAGAACGAGCCTCGGATGCTCCAGGAAACCAGGGCATTGCTGAACACTTTGGCATTAGTGGTGAAATTTAAATGCGCCAATCAGGGGCCCAATCCTGCAGAAATTATGGCCTGTAACTACGTCTCAGCAAGGGTCTCCAGACCAGGCCCTAAAGTTCAGGGCTTTCTGGTTTGGAGCGTAAGGATTTAAGTGTTACGGCTTATGGGTTTCAGGTCTGACTGGGCAAAACAATAAAGAGCGCTTGGAAATTTCAGTTCAACAATTAGATTAGTGCCCAGTATTGATTTTTTGTAATATTTACATACATACACAGAATAGTGATGGTCACTGAGAAACTAGTCTGTTCCAAACCCTTTTGCACTTTATCTGACTATGCAAATAAGATAACCCAGTATTTCTCTAGGCCCACAACACATTGCAAGAGCAATGATTCCAGCACTCCTGAATTTGTCCCTCTTGAAATAGGAGCTGGATAAGTTTACTAGAAGACATAAGCAGTCAGTTTGGCATATCATAGAGAACTGCTGTCGTCTAAATCAAAACTTGAACAAGACAAAGTCATTCCCCACAATAAACAAAGATCATCCTATATACAATAGGCTGAGGAGCGCCTGTAGCATGATACAGGCTCTCCTGGCAGCCCAAACTGCCTGACCCCAGACAGACTGACTGTAAACCCCAATCAAATCTCTATCATTTTGGTACAAGCACAATGCATATATGCCACTGGAGACAGATACCAAAGGCATGAAAACAGAAGGTCTTTCCCCACACACACACACAAAAGTCCTGAGTACTCATACGTCTCAACTATAATGCTAACAAAATACTCAGGACTTCTGATGATTAAACTGCTGCAAATTGTTTACTTCATTATTTAAGTCGATCACATAAGTATAGCTTAGCTTCCCAACTTTAGAATCTTACACTTCTAGACATACAAATGTTTGAAATATAATTAATTCAATATAAAACCCAGAGAATTATGTATCTGCTGTACTATATCAATCTTTTTTTTTCCTATGGCTTATGTGACATTTCTTCTGTCTGGAGCCATATCAGCTTCTTTATCTGAGTGGTTCCCAGAAGGCAGAATTACCATGCAACAGAGAAGGAGGATCAGTGTTACAGCACTGATAAAAGACGTACTGAAAACAGGCCTTTCTGTAACAGCAGTTATTCATAAACACACGCGTATAAAATATGTTTAGAGCCGAGTGGGCAGGTGCAAGCTCTTAGAATAACATGATTCAGTAAATCTCACTTTTCACAGATTGCAGCAGAAACTTACTTGGCATAAGCTGATCCCACTAAGTCACGTATCTGTCTTCCAGATCATCTCACGCACTCTGTATAAAGCAATGTCTAGGGCTCTGACCAGGCCCTGCGGTCAGGGAGAGCAGTCCTCCTTCCTCACTCAAATTCATTAAGCAGCCTCACAGGAGAGCTCCACGGCTTGCCAGAAGCCAGCAGTGGTTACCTCCTTGTTCAGCAATGCCAAATACTGCTGTTTGTCCCTAAAAATGAGAGGGGAAAAAACAGCCAGGAAAGGGCCACAAGCCACCTGCAGGAAAGAGAAAATAACATATTGTAACCTATGCTGAAAAAGGAGAAGTGTTTTTCGCTTAACACAAAATTGGTATCAGTTCCCTGCCTGATCCTAGCAGCACAGGCCCTCTTCACTCCTCTCTCCGATGCTCTCCTCTCCTTCCCAGGGGTAGGCGCACTTTCCGTTCTTCCCCTTTGCTCTTCTGACACTCAAACACTTCCTGGCCCCACTCGCTCTCCGGGAACCTCCACGCCTCATGATTCCCTGGCCCCCCTGGAAGGAATATTTCCCGACTGTGGAGAGGAGGGGGGGAGCAAGTAGGAAGGAAAAGGGAAGAGAGGAGGAGGGAACAGAGCATAACGTGAACCTTTAACATAGTGCTCCTCCACCACCTCCCACCCCAACCACGCACAGCTGGCGGTCAGCCGCGGAGCAGTCCCACAAGAGCTTACGTCACAGGCCCAGGACACCCACGCTCTGCTTGCTCATTTACTTGCACATGCCGTTTTGGAGCTTCTCCATCTCTCTAGAGGGCCCCAGCTGCTTTTAAAGCTGTGCTTTTGTTTGTAAAAACGTACTCGTGTTTTGTGCAGAAAACTAAACCAAACCTCAAAATAACTCTAGTTGTTCAGCCAAATTGTATTCATGTAGGAGTGGTGAAAGTGGGTGTCAACACGAATGCATGTGTGTGTGCAGGCAACATGTACAGACATAGAGGGCTTCATAGCTTTTTGTAAGAATCTTTGCCAACAGAGTATAAACAGAAATTTGTACTCATAAACATGGATCAGGGCACTGAACATTCTCCTCATGAAATTTTGGTATTCCATCTTATCTGAGAAACTTGCACAGTTTCTGCTTGCCAAAGTAAAATACATCTTAGGTTCATGAGACTGAAGAATTATATTTGAGTACTGCATGACCAGAGCTGCTTGGCCAAGAGCAATCAGCCAGTTGTGATGTCCCAGGGAACTTCTATCCATAGATGAATTGAGCCTCAATGTCTGTAAACTGTTGGATCTCCAGAGAAGTCCCACTGCAGGTGCATCAGCTGGGAATCATGACCCTTCACATTCTCGCCTTCTCCTCTGTTGGCATGAAAATTCCAGCAGAAAACATCAGCTGTGTACATTGCACCCCCACTTTGTTTTAGAAGTTTATTTGGTTAATGTAATAATCTGGGATGACATCTGAGTCCCACCAAAATTGTTCTGGTAATAATACTTAGTCACAGTTAACAGAAATCAGATATTTGGACTTTCTTCCAAATATGCAGAAAAGCTGAATTCTCACAGGAGCGAGGAATTAACAGAGATGCTGGCTGGGCATAGATAAAATTTCCACTTATTTCAAGTGGTTCTGAGCACTTTAAACCCCTTTAAAAATCTCAGCCATGATATCTCATGCCCCAGTGGGGTTGCTGGATGTCTTGTTGAATCTGCTGATTAACACATGTCACTCATCTAATATGATTATGGCCCAGGCATGATCACTGTTTGACACTCATTTTTAGCCAGAACAGGAGTAGACTTTATGCACTTTATTTTTTTTAATCTAAAAGTTTAAGAGAATATACTGTTCCCTAAGGGCATTCTGTGTGTGTATCTCCTCCTGGGAGCTACCACACTGAACTGAGCCACAGTAATACCCTTTGTAGACAAGCTAGCTGGCTAACACTACACTTAGAGACCATGATCATAAAAAATCACCTTATGCTTCCCCACCTACCTATCGCTCCCGTGTTACTGATGAAATAGTTTCCCAGTGGCACAGCCACCATACAACGTCTCTACCCCCTCACTCCAACTCTTGTGCTGCCAGTGCCAGTCTTCACATGGGTATGACACAAATCTGCTGCGGGTTAAAAACACCCCTTCCTTTTCGCTGGATTGGTTTAAAGCGGATCAGCTCCCCAGCCTAGTGGGCAACGTGGCTGCAGGAATGCCCAGAGCAGCAGGAAGGGGAGGGCAGTGCAGGACAGGGAAGAGGAGCTGGAGGTGGGCGGACTGCTTCTTGCTGCAGCACTGCCAGCTTCCAGGGATCATCAGTCTAAGACACCAGCCCAGGGATGAGTAATTCTGCCACCTTCTGCCATCTTCCCTGCTCACAGCAAACAGCAGATGACTGATAAACAATACAAATGTGAAAAGTCAGGTTACGTAGCAGTAATAATAAAGTTTTCATATGGATGATTAGACTTTTTTTAAGTGCTTTGGCAAAAAATGGTCATGGGAAAGATACATTACAGCTTTCTGCAGATTCAGCGAGCTTAGTTGTTTTTTGCAAAAAATAGCTTTATGCAAGTGCTTTATATGCAAGCTTGAGCTGAAGATGGAAAAACAAACAACCTGGTAGACACTGGGAGGTATAGGAGGGAAACACAGTTCCCAAGATCTGAGAAAAGGAGGCTGCTGAGAAAAGCCATCTGTTTACTGTGTCCTTAGCAGGACTGTACAGAAATGTCCCCTTTTGGCAGTGTAGTTATTAACAAATGTAAAGAAGCAGTAAGCGAGTGTTGGAACATGGCTTCAGTCTGTTTTTTCCTTTTATGGTAAAGCTGCCAACTTGCTGCTTCATTGTGATAAACCATCTGATTTTGTTTGTGATTAAGCAGAACTAGCTGGTCTATTGAGAACAGAAGGGGATATGATTCTCACAAGCAAACTGAAGGTATACTGATGAAAAAGCTAAGCAGATTCCAGACAAAAGTCAATCGCGTGTTTAAGTAGGCAGGTGGTTTTCAGAATGTAAAAGTAGGGCTGTATACTATTAAAAATCAAAGGGGAATGCAAAAATTTCCAAAATGTCTAAAATAGACAGGTGGACATGCCCACCTAAAATAGGGGATGGACATGATGTTCTTCAAGGTAGTGTCAAATTAAAAAAAAAAAAAAAGAAAGGCTTTAACCAAAGACATTCGGGGACCTATAAGACATATTTTGTTACCTTGTAAACCGCAGGAATTATGTTTAAGGAGCTTCATTTGTGCAAATCATTCTCTTCTGATAGATCTATTTGCATAAAGGTGCAGACTCCCAAAATAGGGCACAATCCGTTATACATAGAATAAAATATTTTGGAACAGAAATAGGAGCAATCAAAGTAGAGAGCCCTTGAAGGTAACGGAGACAAGTATTTGCAGTTCAGGGCATAACAGAATAGGACTAGTTTGTTCACTCTCCCACAAGGCACTTGGTGCAACTGCTGACCTTTCCAATACTTCTTCTCTTACATTTCAGCAAAGGTGCCCATATGCACCCATGCAAAAACCTGCAGTGGGTCAATTTACCTTCAAGAGGGGTCTCTCACTTGCTCTGTGGCCCCAGATCTCTTGTGCTGAGCGTCTTGTCACGTTCCCCTAGATGGGAAGCAGGCAGGCAGGCAATCTCTGGGGATTGATGCCGTGGCAGTGGAGAAAGCTCCCAGGGTAGTCAGCACTGGCTGGGAGGCAACAGAGGGCTGAACAACGCAATGGCTAGGGAAGGACGCTGTGCTGAATGCAAGGTGCCACTGAAAGGAAGATTTAGTGGTTGAAGATCCTAAACAGAGAAAATACTGGGGAGGAAAAGGACAGCAATGGGGAGAAAAGAGTGGTGAGAAAATAGTTGGCTTGGAGGAGACCTACTTTTTCTAATGTCCCCTGAGCTCAGAAATTCCACTGGCAACTCTGTATCAAGGAATAGCTTTTATTTTCTTTATGGTATTTATGGGTTTGTGATGTAATATTGATATATGCCCATGGTTTCTGTTTACACAACAGTGTATTTTAGCAAAAATTCTACCGTGTTCTCACTTTTTTTAACTTGAAAGAAAGTCTAGCTCCATATCCTGCAGTGAAAAATAAACATGGCTCACAGCTCCTCTCATCCAAAATGTTTATGTGGGAGAGTCCTGCTGTGCTGATTGCTGATAAATATCTCCAATGGAAATGTAATGACTCATTTTGCACCAATTTACCAACTACAGCAGTTAAGTGGTCCTATTTATTGTGTGAGCGTTCAATAAAGCAGTTGATATTACCAGATTTGCTTGAATGCTGTTGAGGAACTGGGAGTAAAAACAGTTGTTTAATATCATTCCATGGCAAAGCAGAATCTACTACTGCTTTTCCTAGACTGGCTGTGGTCCAGGCAGCAATTAAAACCTGCAAGCTTAATAGGTCAAATTTATCTCCATTATCTTTACACAGGACAGAAAGTTTGTTTACTGTAGGTAGTTATACGATATTTATTACATACAGGGTCAGTTTTAGGGGCAGGCAATCAGACGGAGAGCTCTGCAAGTCACTAACACACTGAATAAAAGGAGGAAGTGGTTCATGCCTTACCTCTGCCCAGAGGCTCAACAGCTCTAATGCTAGCTCTGCACCTGATAGTTAGTATGAAAACATACAAAAACCTTTACTTCTGCTTTAATTAACAGACTGCTTCAAGTCTGAGATCTGTAAATTATGCACATATTTCAAAAATGTATTTCACCTGCCTAGGAATTTATTTTTCTAAGCAAGCAGCTTGTTTGCAGTCTGTGCAAGGCCATTTCTGACAGCCTCGCTCAAAGAAGGGCCAACTTCGATGGCAGATCCGGTTGCTCAGGGCTGTGTCCAATCTACGCCATCTATCTCCAAGGGTGGAGATACCACCCTTCTTGGGACAACCTATTCCCATGCCTGATCATCCTCACAGTGAAAATTTTTTCTACCTCAGAGATAATCACTGCAAGCAGACTAGTCAGGCACGTTTACACAGACGGCAGATTTTATAGCCTTCCGTTATCACAGACTTTTGGGGAAGTCTCGTTTCCTGGAAAATATTGCCTGGAAAAATATTCTAGTGTTGCTGAGCATATTATGAAACTTTAGCGTGTGTTAATTGTGTACCACAGCCTACAGATCTTAGTTTGAGATTTTTCTACCTTGTGGTAGAAAATTCTTTGTATTCTGAGGTAAAGAGAGATCCTGACCTCAAATGCACAAACAAGGAGGGATATGGCAAGAGCAGGTTACGGAGTTAGGATGCAATCCTGAACCTTGGTCCCTATTATAGCGTATTGGACTCTGCTACGCTGAAACCTCTCACATCCCTTACATAGTAGAGATTGTCTAATGAAGATTTTGGCTCACCTTTTTACAAACTTTGATCCAGTATGTGTTTGACGGTTTTGCTCAGAGTAAAAACCATGCAGAATACTTAGGTACTTGTTAACATCTCTTGTAAAACATGTGAAGTATCTTGTTTGGGCTTATTCTTCGGAGGATACCTTAGAGAACATATTTATCTTCTTGATAGAAGTCCCCTCTAAATCTGAAAAGAAACGGAGAGAGTACATTTTTCAGGTATTGGACTACTCTGCTTTGAAAATCTAAAGCTTTGCATGATCAGGTTAAAAAATTTTAGCCTTTGATACCTTATCTATCCAGACTTCATCTTGAGTGGGCTTTTGCCATACTTTGTAAGCACAGTCAAAACTTCAGTTTCAAGCTTGAATTTTTCAATTATAATCTTCTTACAGAGAGCTTGATCTTTTTGCTGTTCTCATTACAGTTTATCTCTAAAGGAATTTACAAAAAATATTTTTGAACTCTTAACCTTTTGTTCAATTTTGGTACAAAATATTTCCATTAGAGATGCCTATTTAAATGCTAGGGCAAATTAAGTAAGATGTGAACCCAATATTTTTGACTAATGGCGAATTGTCAGATTTTGGAAGGTCTAGACAGTTTGTTTAATGTAAATCCTTATAAATATAAGTGGTTCTGTCAGGACATACCCATTTTTCCTAATTAACGGATTTTTTTCTTTATTCACAGATCGAGAAGACCAGTCTATTCTCTGCACGTAAGTAGAATCAGCTATTTAAGTACATCTCTACATTATAATGTTTTTCCTTATTCAAAGTTGACTCAAATCCTGATGGAGCTGGGTCTATTGCCCTGGCCTTCAATGGGCTTGAACTCCAGTCCCACTAGGAGATTTACCTGTTGATCAAATACAAAGGTGGCAGCAGGGCCTTCGGAAGTCTTTAATGCACAAGCCTTTTGCTTTAAAGTGACTTTCTGAATTCAGAGGAGTTAGCATGTACGAGGGGTGCTTGGGGAGTCTGGCTGTCAAACTGTGAGCGTAGAAGGAAAAAGAGATTTTAAGTATTCCCTAAAGGAAACTCAGCAACCTCTGAGGAAAGCAGAGCATCCTGGATATTTCTTCAACCACTTCTCATTTTTTGCTGTCGGTACCTCACCATCACATCCTAAATCAGTTGCCATTACAAAAAAGTGTGATCTTTCATGTTCGTGTTGTTATTTTGGGCTGTTTGCACATATGATAGCTAGTGTTGTGCTAGTATTGCCTACACGACCCCCTTTGGCTTGGTAACGTGTGCCTGGTGAGCCGGTCGGTTCCCTGGGGTCTGCGCAGAAAGCACGGGCGCCCTGACGGCGTGGGCTCGGCGGCGCTGCACCTCCCAGGCCTGCATGCTTGGCGCAACCTGTTTGGGCAGGGTGGGACACCAGCTAAGCCAGCTCGGTGTTGAAAGCTCCAGTTTTCTGAGTCTTGGCTTGCTGAAGGCCTCCTCTTGGAGCGTTGACCTGATGGTGTTCAGATATCATCACACTGAGGGATTCAGCAGTTGTACCGGGTCAGGCCCTGATTTTACTGCAATGAGCTTTGCTGTGCAGAATGTACTACTTTAATATCACAGGTAGCTTCTATTTGGCCTTTTTTTGACCATTTCTCTATTCCTTCATCAAACTGTTGCCATTCAGTTGGTTTTATTTACTTGAATGCCATTGAGGATGCTTTTGAATTAATTTTGTGTTCACTGCATCTTCCAGTTTTCCTGATCAAAGGTGGGATTTGGTTCTGTGTAAATAGGAGTCATCATTGTTTGCAGAAGGTGGCACACATATCATTTATATCAGCTCCATACAGTGAAGTTGTAGTCTGTTAAATACTATAAACACACATAGTTCTGAAGTGAAGTGTTTTTGGGAGGTCATCCATCAGAATATGATTACTAAGTGAGTGAATATATACTTATATCCTAGTTTTTTAAAAACAATGCTACTGATCACCAACAATATAGATATTTGAGAGTGCCACTGCTGACTGGAACAAATTTATCTTCTAAGAAAAACTAAAAGTTGTAGACTGGATCCAAAACCCATAAGGGCCAGCATAGCTCTGACCTCTGTTCTAACCAGATTCCATGCATGTATATCAACTAAGACTCTGCCCCAAAACACATTAAAAACAAAAACAACTCTAAAATTGATGCAATGATGAAATAAAAATTGACTATCACTATCTTCCCAGGATGAAACTTGTCATGGTAATGAAGACTAATTTATAAAATGCATTTCCTCCTTCTATTCCTGTACTTTAGTTTATTTTTCCACTCTTCAGATCTTCTTTTAACTTTGGAATATTAGAATTTTTAAAAAAGGACCTTTCTTTTGCAAATCTATGCCTTTTTGTTCAATCAAATCCTTTAAAAGTTCCACCCCCGATAGCTACTATATATATTGAATACAAAAATAAATAAATGTTTTTTCTTATGTAGCCAGCTAAACTGGGAAACATAATCAAATCATTTCATAACAGTAATACATAAAATAGAGAGAATAAAATGTCTTTCCCATTTTGAAAACAGCCATGGTATATGATTCATCTAGATGTTCAGAACAACTGCTGTATATTGGATGGGCATCATTATCTGTAGTTTAAACTGGCCCTCTCACCAGTCTTTTAAGTCAAAAAGATTAGGCAAATTAAAATCAATGTACACAGCTTTAACTACTACTGCTTTATCACCATTGGCCTTATTTGGCTGTACAGAAACAAGAATGATCACTTGGCTTTTAGCTAGGCAGCCCTCCAGCACTAGCACTTAGCATTATTTTATAATTAATTGCTAAAAATTCTAAGAAATTATCTCTTTGTCTAAAATTTATAACAATAATTGAAGAGTTCATGGCATTGATCAGCTGGAATCTTTTCTTTAAATAGCTATAGACTCAAACTTTCCAAGGCCCAGTACCTAAATTGTAAAACAAGATTGCAGCTATAAGTATTCATATGTAAATGTTTCTGGATGCTGCCAAGAATTCACTGATACTTAGTGACACTGCAATGTAGACTCTTATTCTTCCACTTACTGATACCTCATCTCCCACAAATAATTTTTAGTTATTTACTTTATGGGAATTCAGCAGGATAGCCAAAAGCCAGGTGCAGAAATACAAGCAGAAATTGTGTACCTGATTTTTAAACGCCTCATGCAGTGTGGTTTCTACTACTTCTCCTGCAAAATTATTTCACTGTTAGTACAGCTCCCCTGGAAACCAAAGGCCTGGTGGGGATGCAAAGCACCCCGGACTCACCTGACATGGGCTGGGCTGCAGCCCGGGGTATGTGTTTGCACCTAGGTCTGAGAACTGGGGAGTGACCCCCCGTTCTTAGGACCTCACCCTCAGCTCATTGAACCTACCCTCGAGTTGCTAAGTATTGTTTGCATTCTTTTCCAGCCCCTAACCTTTTTGTGATTAACTGTGGTATGTTTAAAATGCTCCATCTGCCTTTAATGCTTTAATGGGTTCTGATGCTCCCACAGAATTCCCTGTGTTTGCTAGGCTTTGTTATTATTTCCTCTACATTTTATTAATTAGTACGTGTATGCTGCCTTTGATCTACTCCCCTCTGCACGCACTCATTCCCATGTTGGTTCTGTGCCATGGGCAGCATCGCTGAACATCCTTGTTTCATCCTCTGCCAGTTGCCCTCTGTTGGTAACAGTCAGCCCGAGTACCCAGTGTCCGAGCCGGCACGCTTACAGACTGCCTCTCTGCAGCAGAAGGAACTTTATACTTTGGCTCTGCTTACTGTCTTGTTTAGGTGTGGGTATTCTAGCTGCACTAAGAGTATGAAATATTATTTCATGTGTTTGGAAATTTAGGCTGTTAAGATTTTTTCATCCTTGTGTTTTGGTCCCCATCCCATGCAGCCTCCCCCCTCTCCCTAGCTACCAGGATTCCCTGAAATTCCTGCCTGCACTTAGACACCCCCATTGTAGTCTCCCAACTTTGATGTCTGAGTTGGCCATGGAATATTCTGCTCCCTGCACTCACTCTTGCAAAGACCATACTGAGGGCCTGGGTGCTGTTGACCAGCACATTAGATGTTGCTGAAGGAAAAATCCCAGTAAATCTGTCTAGTTACTCAGTGAACTGAGCAGCCTCAGTACATCAGCAACTTGGAGTGAATTGGACTAAGCAATGTCCAGTGAACAGGCTTGTGCCTTTACATAATAATAATTCATATAAGAAAAGGCACCAGTCCTCAGAAGGGTCTTTTGACCTTTAAGTATCCCATTAAGACAAGTTCCATTAAGACAAGTGGATGCCTCATGGAGTTTTCAAAAGACCTTTTTACTAAAAGTTCCACAGGGCTGTTATCTAAGCATACAAGTTCTTTAAAATCTGGTCTTATGCCTGTCTGATCTTGGGGTTACCATATTTCAATCACTTTCTGAAAAGAGGATACATGTTTTTTCTAGAAAGCAGATATGGCTAAAAAGACTGAGCACAAGCTTCAGTTAAACAAACAGCCACCTTCAATGAATGAGAAAAAAATCTGATTAGAAATCTGAGTGATTGGGGAAAGGCGAAGCCTGCAAAAACAAATGATTATTAAACATATGATTTGTACTCTAAATCATTTTTTTTCATTACATTTTACTCTTTTACAGATTCATTTAGTTTGAACACATTCTATCAAAACATATGGTAGCAGGGTGCTATTTCCATTTAATTTGATACAGTAACAGACAAAATATTGGTGAGGCAGCAACCACCCTGCCCTTTCCTCCTTCCTTCCCCTCTCTCCCAATGGGCAAACTCTCCAGAGCCTCACACAACCAAATGACCTCAGCCTCCTCTCTCCCCTGACACACGTCAAGAATCAGAGTCATCCAGAACATCCTCTAAATTGCAAAGCCCCATTAGTCAAAAGACTCCTCCACAAGAGAGCAAAACTCTTTCCTTTCCCAGCCAACCAAATCTCAAAGGCTGGAGCTGGCAAGCTTCGCTGCCTGGCCCTTCTCCCATACAGATATCTTGTGTAGCTTTAGACCTGGGGTGGAGCTTGGTGCCGAACCAGCTTGGTCTCTTCTGGGAATTTTCTTGTAAGTAAATGAGTAGGATCAGTGGGCTGGGCTCTGAGCCATGTCCCTCGGGGGGCGCAGCTGGTCTGGGACAAAGATTTTCATTATCTTTGCACATCTCATATTGCAGAATGGAGCCTGCCAAAGCCCTAATGTGATTTAGAGCACCTCATTGACTGCTCTGTGTAGGGAGGATTCCCGCAGGGCCAGCGTAGCCAGATTGAGAGACGTGTGAATGGTCAATTTTTGTGGTTCATTGCTTACTGAAACAAATGCTGAAAATAAATGCTGCTGTTACTTTTCAGACATTTCCAAAAGTGGAATTAAGTTGAATACCACAAGTATTCAACTTAAGTTTTATACCACAATTTTAATACAGAAGTTTTCAAGTTTTCAACAGAAAATTCACTCCTTACTAGATTTTTTTGCCCAGTTAAAAGTGCAGGCATTCTAGCTACACCACTGGCTCAGCTCACACCAGCAGGGCCAATTTGTCACTCTCACCCTGTCCTAATTTGGCAACCCATTCCAACCAGGATATTTTTCAGCTAAGGTGGAGGCAACGGAGTCATGAAGGATTTACTAGCTAGTGTGGCACAAAAACTCTGTTAGAGCTGAGCAGTGTATATGTGAGCTTATGTGCTTTAAATCGGATACTGACTTCCTAAAACAAAGCCTAGCAAGAAAAGAGGGAGGAATAAACTTAATAAGAGAACAGTGTTTCTAACTGGGCTAGCCTCTAAACTCAGTGAACCTCTTCACTCTGGGTAAACAAGAGAATTTCTTAGGGGGAGATGTATGGGAAGTACTGCTGTTGTAATCATGAGAACTGTGAGCCAGGGACTGCTTTTGCTTTGTTTTGTTTGTATTGCACATCTGAGCCAGGTCCAAGGAACTGCACTGGCAATAATTGTGCTGCCTCAATGTATGGCAGGCAACAAGGATGATTTGAGATACTTCAATTAGACAAATTCTTAGTCTACTCCTGGAAGATCATGATTAGGACAGTGGTAACTGAGTTGGTATGATGAACTCTCACTTTGGAACATGACTTGGGGATACATACTGAGGAGAATAAGCACTCAGAAGAGAGGAACAGATGCCTCCTGAGAGGAGTCCTGTTGTGAATGGTGCATGCCTAAACCACTGAAAGATGTTTGCAAGAAAAAGACTCACCTGGAAAAATCCAAACACTGAGATTAAGTGTAGAAAGCATGTAGATTATAAAGACAGGAGAGAGGGGTGCTTTTCTCTGGATACCACCTAGAAGCCGTACCACAACAGAAGTTGTTTCTGCCATCCCAGAAATGAAGGTACTTGGAGGCACAGATACAGAGAACAAAACAGCATGACAAGTTCTGCTGCAGCTCAATAGTTCTAGGAAGAATATCATCTAAATTTGAAGTGAACTAAGAGAGATTCACATGCTCTCCTCCTCCTCCTATGTCTTTTCCCATGTAAGTTCTTTGGTGTTTAGAGGCATTGAATCTGATCTACTCATTCCTCCCCATTACTTAGTTTTCATACACATGTGATATTTTATCACTGAGATGAAGTCTAGCAGTTGTCATACAGCTGTGATGTATCTTTCAGATTATGAAGGCTACTAATGTTGTTTAATGGATACTTGTGCATCAGACCTGTATATCTAAAACTCATTGACTTTTAAAAGTGATCTGATATGTTAAAAAATTAGACGTATCCATCAGCTACGGACAATACCCTTCCTTACTTAATGACCTTGAAGACTTCTTTTTCCATTTGTAGCTGTTGAGATCCTGTCTGTCAGTTTTCCATTTCATGTTAAAGCATAGAATTTTTTCTTGTCTGTTCCATTATGAAGTTAAAGCCTCAAAGTGTATCTGCAGAAAAGAGAAAAACTATCAGCCTGTGCAGTAGCAAAGAGTTAAGGAAAGAAAGCACAGAACGAAATGTTAAGTAACTTAAGCATTACAGTATGGTAGGATAATTACAAGCAAAATGATGCCATATATGGTAATACTTACAGGGATCCAGGGGAAAGCCAAATGATGGGCACTGTTGCCCTGGGAGAAAGGAAATGCAATTCATGTAGTGATGAACTACAAATAACCTTTGATAAAATGGAATAGTTCAAAGCCTAGGGTTTGTTTGAAGAAAGTTTTTATTTTTTGCAAAGAAGCAAAGTTGTAAGGTAGATTTATTTGAAAACTCTGTACACATCTTCAAATTGGTGTGCTTGGTTTGGAATTGCTCCCGGGACACTTAATTTTTATCAATAAAACATGGAAATGTTTCAGCACTGAAGACCAGGCATGGATGAATCCAGCCTCTAAACTGTGCAAATTAACCCAGGTCTTTAGAAAAGGAACATATTCATCTCAATTATTTCTTGCTAAAACTCTAAAAGCCAGAAGAAACATTTCTCATCATCATGTACCTCAGGCAGGAATTGTTTCTGGTTTCCTAAGGTTTACATCAATGTCATCCTGCCTTAAAAGTTCTGCCCAGCACTTACTCATTTTTTTATGCCCATTTATCACTGGTCCCTTGGTAGGGAAAATTAACTCCTATATTTCCTAATTAGGAAAAGGAGCAGAACTGCAATGGATCCAGCTAAATAGTTTCAACTTCAAAGAGTTGACAAATATCCATGGGATTTTTGAATGTATTGTTCTTTTTATTTTTAAATCCATTTTAACTTAAATCCAAAGACAGAGAGGTCCGACTTATATTTAGACTATTGCCTTCCTTACAGCACTAGCTTGATAGAGTCAAAAGAGTTAGCTTGATTTTAAATTACATCCACACCCACTTAAATGCCCTTTTTCATTGCTGAGCCAGGGCAATATAAAATCATTTTAGCCTAAATAATCATCTGAGCCAAAGGAATCTAAAAGAAGTGAGACAATGTAATGTGACATCTAGGGAGGATAGAGTTGGGCTGGAAATGTTCTTACTTCTGAGAAATGACCATGCAAATCTAGCCCTTGTAACTGTACTTTGAAAATCAGTATTTTACTTTAAGAGAGGACTTAATAGTTGTAAATAAACTTACCCTTTGAAGTCTTCTGGGAGGTGGAAGGTTAACACTGCCTTCCTGCTTCCCAAGAGACACCGCACAGAGCACAGCTGGGATGCTGCCTCGCTGGTTGGAGATCTCCCCACGTGAGAGGTCCCAAATGACCTGGTTAGTACCGATACCAGCTCAGGCAGTCCCAGCTGTGGTCCCATTGAATTCAACAGGAGTTTGAACATGGAGCTCAAAGGAGGCAGCATCAATCCCTTATTCTCCAGGACTGGTACAAACTCTTACTCTATTTTAATGCCAAAGTTTCAGAGGAGAAAATGACTATTGTACTACTGCTGATGATTCTTCTTACTGCTGTACCACATCACAGTTAATGTTACGTTTTTTGGTCTTAAAATATGAGCAAACTCCCTGCCAGCCCCACTGCTCATAAACGTTCAGATGCTGCCAAAGCAAGATGAACTGCTGTTCAAAAACGCATCATGTTTTAGGATTGCCTTAAATGGCCCACTGTCCAGTCAAAATACTAATGGGACAGAGCAACAGCTCCGATACTGCGTTCTTTGCATGCTGAAGTCAGGTGGAATTGGAGAGACGGTGTTCTAGGCTAGATACTAACTGAGCCAGGCATTTTCCAAGCTTGTTTTTGTACTCTAAGTACTTCACATGGTGGAAGGAGTTCACTAGTTACGTACCTTCTTTTGTGTTATTTTCATTCTCCTCAGAGGTGAATCTGGTGCTGGCAAGACAGAAAATACCAAAAAGGTCATTCAGTATCTGGCTTATGTTGCTTCATCACATAAGGGCAAAAAGGACACCAGCATCACAGTAAGTGAGCTCCTCCGTATTCAGTTCTCCTTCAAGCTTGTTAGGACTGCACTGAGCTGACTGTGCTAACAGCAAGTCAACGTTTATGGCTTGCCAAATAGTTGACATATTAAGAGTACATAATTATGTCACAGCTCTACGTTTATGGAAAAAAATTTTGTTTGACATCCCTTTAGGCACCAAATCAGAATGTACTTCGCTAGAAGAGAATTATTCATAGCTTTCCATATGTATAGTATCTATTTATAGCCTAATATGAAGGCCTTGGGGCCTGCAAGGTTTTGGGTCCTTATTTTACCTTTGGCCCCCAGCAACTAAGAAGTTTGGGAAAACCTTTAACTAACACATTGTCCGGCTGCATCACAAAAATGTATGCCAACATTTAAACTTCCAAAGTTTTGATTGGCTTCATTAGTCGGCATATTTTCTTACTACATAGCAAAGAGTCCCAACATAAAACCTTTCCAGTTTTTTTGGTTTCTCTTTACTCCCCTGACAAAGAGAGAACAATTTTGAAAGGCACAATTCTTTACAAATAGTTTGTTTCCTCAAAATTTGTAATAATCCTGCCTTAGTGACTGAAGTTCCTTGTCTTGCTATGAACCATATTATTAGCTTATACCTACCCCGTTCCCTGTGACCGCTGGTATGGCTGAGGCTCCTACTTGTCTTTCTTATTTTCAAAGATGCAACTCCAGTTCCTAAGTCATTTAGAGCCTTTTGAATGTTACTCAAGATCTCCTGTAAAAAGATGTAGAAATTTTATGGCAAAACAGGCTTAATTCAGGAAGAGATTTCAGTGTGTTCTGAATGCAGGACTGGGCCCAAAACAAGTAATTCCTTCTTTGGGTCGTCAGTTAAAATCCAGCTTAAATTAAAACCCAAGGACAAGGACAAAGACCCAAGGGGACAAGGAGCTGTAACCATGGCTGTTCAGTCTATGTAATTGATACTGTATTAGCAGTGTAGCCCTATGCAGGCAAACATCCCGTGACCAGACCTGTCCTGGATCTTACGACTCCCTGCCGCGCCTTTCCTGAATCTCAGCAGAGAGAGGACTGCAGAGTACGGGGTGTGCTGGCCTCTTCCAGCATGAGTAATTGCGGTTTAGGGACAGCAGGTTTGACTTTGGGGCAGAGGAGGGAGGAGATGTCCCTGCGGGCAGTGCTTTCTAGAAATCTGTGATTAAGTTTGATGGAAACGAACTAAGACTAAAGGTATAATTTTCCTGTGTTGAATGTTAATGCAAAAAAACGATTTCTTCCTACTGAGTCCTGCTCAGTGGCAGGGGCAGGGGAATGAACTTGTGGTTTCAGGGCCATTCCTAATGGGCAAGTAACTGGAGTTGCTGTTGATTCCTCTTTTTTCATGGGGAATTTCATGAGACTCAGGATCAAACTAGCCCTGAGATAGACCTGCAGGCAAATATCCACCAGATGAGGGCTGAGAGGAAGTCTAAGTTGTTCTGTAACATGCTGGCAAATAGTACTTCAGTGGTTGGGACTACTGGCTCTGCAATTACAGTCATTATAAAAGGGTGAAGAATAGCAAAATGATTCAGTTGCACTAGAGAAAGATATGGGATTTACCATAAAAATATTTGTCTTTGTCTGGTCCTGGGAGACTAACTTGGGACCAGATCCAAACCCCATCCCTTTGGTTCAGTTTTGGTTTTTTTTCTTCAGTTAAAATGCTCTATATATGTTAACTGTATTTGTACTCTTGGTATGTCTGCAATATGTTTTTTTTATTTGTATTCCTGGTTTATTTGCATGGAAACTGTATATTGGTTATTTTAATACAGGAAAAACAAAAAAAAATGTCTGTGTAATGGAAATGATACTGACACTTGTTTTATACCACATTATTCAATACAGCAAGGTCCATCTTTTGCTTACGTGAGTAACTTAGACTGTTTGATGTGTGTTTAAGGCACTGAGTGTAGATCTGCATGCTATTGTTGCACCTCAAAAATTTAAGAGAGACTTTGTTGAAATATGTTGTATGATATGAAAAGCAACAATAGCACCAAATGCTCTCACAAATCAACCCTAACTGTGTCAGGCTCCATGACAAAGGATGAGGTCTGACACAGGCGGGGTTATCTTTCAAATATCACTCTGTTCTATATGCGTGTGTTCAAATTGCCGTAGTTTGAATGAATTTTCCCACGATCCTGAAAGAGCCAATCAGCCTGAAACTGAGCAACATGATCTCTGAATGAAAATACTCCAATGCTTTCTGTGCTTCAGGCTGAACTTTTTAGGACTGTTGTGAAATAATTCCTAAACCTCACGGTGTGTGATTGATTTGTTACTTTGGCTGCATGCTTTCCATTTGATATTGCTTTCAATTTTACATTTTCATGTAACTGTTGAGAATTGTTCACATCTGCAAAAGTTAGCATGTTCCTAGCTTGCTGCTATGATATATAACAGAGCAATTACCATTGCAGCGTGTGTCTGCAAGTGCATTACGGCAGATCCGTAGAGGCCTTTGTGGGCCCTTGGTACTGTGGCGTGCCGTACCAGCACACCAGCGCTGGGAATGGAGGCAGGTTTGCTGGCACATTCTTTTTTTTTGTATGCCAGGCAAATGTGATTTTTCTTTGTACTGGGCCTTTTTTCCTTATTCTGACTGCTGCCTCTCAGACTTTGGCGATGACAAAAGGCAATACAATTGTAATACCTGCTGTGTCGCCCCTTAGTTCATTTGACAAGTTCATCTGTGGCTGGCATAGGCAGCTCTGTGGAGTTCAGTGGAGTTACAGCTGCATACAGTGCTGTTATGTTGGAGCCACAGTTTTATACCCCCACGTTTATAGTATAGTTTAGTTCTCACTAGGAGTGGATGGGTTTCTGTCTAATTCTAGTGGTTAAGGTTCTTCTTCAGCTGTCACCATCTGATTTCAGCAACAACCTATGCTCATAGTACAGGTTTTAAATCTACAGATTGTAAGTGGAAAGAATTGCCCACTACAGAGAAACTTCAGGAACTTTCAGGAATTCATTATTTCCTGTAGGGCACCTGTATTGGCTTGTTGAAATCTCTCTCCCCTCTTCTTCCAACTCAGCAGGTAGTTAGTTTTGGGTTTGGGGTTTTCTTCAGTGCAGTTTTACTTCAGTCCTTAGCTCCCATCTGATCTATGCTCTAGGAAAGCCGCTCCTCCTCCCCTCTCATTACCATTCCAATAAATTTAGCCATCAGTTAACAATCCGTTGCTTTTTAACTATATTTTTGAGGCAGGTCTCATCATTGCCACACAAGTTACAAGACATTCAAGAATGGCATATAGAGAAAGGTTACCAGTTTTCCACACTGATTGTGAAAAACTCATTTTTCAAATTATTTCCTCTAGATTCAACCTAAATATTCCCTCAAAAGGATTTAAATTATATTATGTTATCTATCAAGGAAGTTTTCTGCTGTTATTCAGCATGAATTGTTTGAAATGATGCACATCATTGCTGCAGAGCAGGACAGGATGCAGAATAGGATGACAAGAAGCCAACGTGAAAGTTGAGCAACTTCATAGCACAGAGCTGAATAAGAAGTTGAAAAAAACTGTTTTCATAAACAAAGTATTTTTTCAACTTCATTGGTTTGTTTAGAAATAGGAGTATTAAATGCATGCTCATTTCATTGCATGATTTATTTCATTAGCAATTACCAATCACAATTAACAATATAATACAAAGTTTGTGTGTTTGCATGAGAACTTATTATCCTAGTTTGAAAAAAATTAATGCATTTTCATATTTAACCTAAATAGCCTTGCATGGATCATTATTAATAGACTTGGTGAAATCTGCTTTGTAGCTTTGTGCTGCATTACATTGAAATGATTCTCGGCAAGTTATTCTAATTACATCATCATTTGCTAGCAAAGGATCTCAATACACTAACTTGAAAAAGACTTGCAAGAGGTTCCTTTAAGAACATCCCTTCTTAAAAAATAATAATAAACTGAAAAAAAATACATATATATATTTGACAGTGAATGACCCTTTTTATTAAGAAAGGCCAGTCATGATACTAAAGAGATTAATACACTTTGATCTGTCACAAGCAACAGAGCTGGAAAAGGGTCATGTAAACAGGACAGCAGTCGACTGCACAAATATATAAACACAAAGATTAACAGAGAATGAAAACAAATCCACATGAAGTGCAGTATTCAGCAAAAAAAGTTCAGAGGCTTAAATTATCTTTCACTTTTTCCTCCAGTGTACACGTGCTGTTTTTAATTAAGTAAATATGGAGTACAGGGTTAACTGAATCTGAATGAATTTTAGGGCGAGCTGGAAAAACAGCTTCTCCAGGCAAACCCTATTCTTGAAGCTTTTGGAAATGCCAAAACTGTGAAGAATGACAACTCCTCCAGATTTGTAAGTAGGAGAATGCCAGGTGGGTCTGTGTAGGGGGAGATACAGCATCTTTTAAAACAGAGTGTACAGAATGTGGCCCTCTTATCACCATGCTCTCTCATCATGCTGCTGTCTAAAGAGCTTCTTCAAACTAATCCCTTTAAAACAGTGTTTAGAATTCCTCTCTGAAATAAGAATTTGGCCTTTCAAGAGATTAAAAATCAAGCTCAGACTTGACAGTACCATTGTCCTCTCACAATTTAGCAGCCTGTGTGCGGCCTTCCAGAGCCAACTCCTATTCCAGAACATATCCACCTCCAGAATATTTGCAAACCACATCTGTTCTTTCTTTTTCTTTGCACAGATGTTGAACATGCATCTTGCTGTAAGGTGTGACTGTTATTTATCAAGAGTGGTTAATATATGAAATGATTAACTACATGAGAGAAAATAAGAAGAGTCAGAAAGACTCAAGCTGGAATAATATGAGTTGGGGGCTGTCAGTATTTGATGACACTTTTTGCTGGGAGTACTGGCAGATGCTTCCTTTCCCTTGCAGGCTGTCCTCTCCCAGCTCTGCTGTTTTCCTACCGAGTTCAGGGATTCATGCAGATTAAACTCAGCAGAGGGAGTTAGGCAAATCCAACTCTATCCCTCTCTGACCTTGTGGAAATCAAAGCAAAAAAAAAAGATGTTGGCATATCCCCAGCTTCCACAGGCTGCTCCCGTAGGGAGGGACTCCTTTCCCTCTAAGTACCTGAACAAAATGTGGGGCAAATCTCTGCAGAGGGAATGTCAGAGAAGTTCACTTCCTTTCAGCCTTTTCCCATGGGTTTCTCCCAGCAGGAGGGAATCAAGGATGTTAATCTTAAAAGGATGATGTACATGTCTCACTAAACAGGCTAAACCCTAAAGTTGTAAAATCCAGCATAAAAGAGAGAAAGAATAGCTCAATCTAGGTTTTCTTTTCATTCACAGGGTAAATTCATCCGCATCAACTTTGATGTGACAGGCTACATTGTCGGAGCAAACATAGAGACTTGTATCCTTTTCCGTGAGCTGCACTGGAAGCTAACTAGGGTGAGCAGAAGGAAGTAACATAAACAAGCTCCACTGCATGTCTAAGAAAGGCAAATATTGCTGAGGCTGGTATAAACAAAGATGGAGGGAAGTGGCTCCATTTATGCTGATACCAGCTTCTCAGTTTGTCTTACTCTCATGTTTACATTTTCACGTCTGTTTTCACAGCTATAGGAAAGTGTGCTATGCCCCATATGCAACTTCAGAAAATGGAAACAACATACCTAAGCCAACTGGAGGGGACTTTAAAAACAGAGTCCCAATAACACGATAGGGTGAGAAGATTGTTTTGTGGTTAAGATTGCACGCGGTCTTGAGAGATCTGCAGTCACTTCGTTCTGTGATCCTGCATGGGTCACTCTGCTTCCCTGTGATCTAATTTGCCAACTGTATAAATAGGTTGGAAACTTCCCTGCTTCTCAGTGGTGCTGTGACTGACAATTTGAAAAAACATATTGAATGCATGGTATTGTCACTATATTTTACTTAGGAGCTTGGGAAGTGCTGTCCAGTTTTCCAGTCCAGGGCTGGCACCCTGCCCCAGTCCTGCTTGCGTGTTGGGATGAAGCCCGGGTATACAGTACGGTCTCACTCTGAGCCCCGTGCACACTGACTTCTGTATAGGAAGAAACCCCAGGGCCATGGGCCTTCCAGGCTGAGCAATCAAGCCTGTGGCCACACATGCCTCCTTGTTTAGGTATACGCCTGCAAAGGTCACATATGTACGGACAGAGACAGATTCCACGACAGCATTGAGAATAACCTGCTAAGGGAGATGTCTACATGACATCTAGCATGACAGGTTTCTAGTTCACGTCTAGAGGACTGAAGAGCCATCTTAATAGAAGTAATAAACCTTTTTCTTCCACCCCCCTAAAGTCTTTATAGCAATAAGGACAAAAGAGACAGGAAAAGCAAAAGAGGAGCTGTCTTAGAGTCCTCATAGTTTATCTCCTTTTGTGAAATTGAGGGGTGATTTTTCCTGAAATTACCTTGATCTTTGCATATGTTGTTAAATCACCATGGCCAGAAATGACTTGTCCTGAGAGCTTTTACAATTGAAGTGGAGCAAATATTTTGCTGGTGCTGATGCCCCCGTCTGCATCAAATGCTGGTTATTTCCAAAGAGCTTGCCTGCTCTGGATACTAGATACTGCTCTGCTCTATCAAATGACACACACAGAGCAGTGTGCTATATATCAATAACCTCAGTGTATTTTTTTTAGGAACAAAGTATAAACATTTCAGATAAATTCAGCTTAGCCTGAGTTTGCTTGCCAAGTACTGTTGCCTCTTTCTTTGGTTATGTTTATGAAATAGTGTGTTTTAATATGTAGCCAGATTTCTCAGTTGCTGTATTGCTTATCTTTGCATAGAGAAGGAACTGCTCACTCCAATAAATGAGGAAAAAGAAAGATGCAGCTATAAAGAAAGAACTTATCTCTCGGGTGTAGAATCAATAGCATGCATTTTATCCTTCTGTTCTTATTCTGATGAGTGATCTTTAGAAAAAATCTGGTTTTAATTTTTTGGGGTCTTAATTGAAATTTTATCTTTTCTACTGATGCCTCTACTACAGGATTAAGCAAGGGGACAAACACTCTGGCATTTAAAAAGAGAATCATTGATTGATGCTGAAATACTTTGCTTTTATTGCTTTTATATTTACAATACTGGCCTCAAAAGCTCTATCTCTAGCAGCCCCATCTTATGCTGAAAGAATCATATTGGTATTTCATCTTAAAAGGTGGTGGGAATGATATTGTGAATACTATTTTTATATATCTGATTTTGGTAACATTTATGTCTATTGTAGTGCTTACTACCATGATTACCAGCATTTATGGTACAGTAAGAGGTAGGAAATTGATCTATTCGTTGTGGTGAGAATTAAACCAATACTAGCACTCCTGTCACAGATAGCACAAATGACATCAACAATAAGCACTTTGCGTAGTAGAAAATGATTGCAAAATTAGACCCATGTTCATGTTAGCCAAGCTTTTGGCAAATATTTGAACAATGCTATTGATGGTTCTGAGGCTGATGGTATAATTAAGGAAAGACTGAAATATGTTATTGATTTTTTTTAACATACTTGACAAACAGATTTGCTTGAAAAATCCCGTGCTATTCGTCAGGCTAAAGATGAGCGAACGTTTCATATCTTTTACTATTTGATTGCTGGAGCTTCTGAACAAATGAAAAGTAAGTTACTTGCTAACAATTCTTACCTCTCATTAAACAGTGAGTAATGGCTTACTTAAGTAATGTGTCTTAATTTTGTTTATCTATATGTCATTCAATCCTTTCTATAAATAAGCAATTCTTTAGCTATATAAAATAATGCTATCAAGTGAATTATAAAAAAGCCTCAATTGATATGCATCTGTCTGCACCAGCTGGTTTGCAGTTTACAGGACACTTCAATTCACAGGGCATGTAAACCCATTCAAACACCATCTTGAATGACATCAAGAAGATGAATAGGGAAGAGGTATTCATTATTTATTACACAAAAGAATTTGGCATTCCCAATAAAATTATTGGCTAGCAGTTAAAAAACACTGAGAGTGTTTCTCACAGTACCTAATCACATTGTGAAACCCATTGCTTCAGGATGTTGAGAAGGTCTAAAGTATAATTAGGTCCAGAAAGGGTTTAGAACATCATGGTTCAAATACAACATCTTTCCCTAAATTGCCAGTTGCTAGAGAATGTATAAAGGACAGGATAACTCTGTATTTGGACTGTTTTTTATACTCCTTCCCTAAGAATCTGTTGCTGGCCACAGTATGGGTCTGAAGAGTCTTTTGGTCTGATCCACTATGGTTGTTACTTTCTTTTTGTTATCTGATATGAATCGCCAGGTATAGAAGACCAAGTAGAGATGTGGAATTCTGACTAGGTTGCATATGGAGCTAAATGAAAGACTTACGGAAAGAAGGCTCAGATTTGAGTCCTTGGGGTGCTAAATTCCACTGAGGGGCAGAGACACTCCCCAGTTACTACTGAAAAGTGGAAACTCAAGACAATCAAATTTGCTAAATGAAGAGTTATTCTGAAATATTTGTCCACCACAAAATCCTAAGATCCTCATACAAGGAATGTCTTCCTTTGGTGAAAACACTAAATCTTTTCTGTTGTGTTTCTGTGTTAGGAGAATTCATTAACCACAAGCATTAAGTTGATGTACTTAAGTTGATGTACTTAAGTCAAGCTTTTCTTCTTCATCTTTTAGATGATCTATTGCTGGAAAACTTCAACAATTACACCTTTCTATCTAATGGCTATGTGCCTATCCCTGCTCAACAAGATGATGAGATGTTCCAGGAGACCTTGGAAGCCATGAAAATTATGGGCTTTAGTGAAGAGGAACAGACAGGTAAGAATTGGTAGTAAGGTTGTATTTGAGGTATACCTCTGCAAACAACAATATATAGGATACAAATATACAGCGAAGAATTCTGTCCAGGATGTCACTTTGCAAAATATGCACGTGAAGTAAGATATTGCATTCATATAAGAAAATTAAGATTATTTAGATTTAACATCCATGTTTCTCCGGAGAAGTGTGATCTTCCATGAAGCAGAAACTGCAGGACTCTGAACATACCCAAGTTGGTTAACCTTTTGTTTCTTATTTCCTGTTTGTAAAATTATCACCAACCAAAACTGTTACCTAGCTACTGTTTTTAAAAAGAGCACCGTGAATTAGTGTCCCTAGATTTCCCTCCTTCTCCCCTTCCCAGGTGGTATTAGATGAATTAAACCATAGATGTCCCATGGAAAGAGAACTAAGGGCCTCTCATAGGGAAAAACTTCTCAAGTACAGATTCGCTTCTACCCTGCCTTAAGAATAATATGGGAGTACATTTCTGTGTGATCAGGATAGACATTACTCAGATAGAGAAGGGACAACATTAAAGGACAGCTGAATTTTGCGATTTACTTTGCTGTCTTCTCTGGACACCACAGCATGCACCAGAGCAGGATTAGCTGAAGTTCCTGAGCCATTATTAACTCACACTATGGTCTGGTGGAACACCTTAAAGATCACATAAGACAAGCAGCATGGTCAGAGCCAGGATCAAAAAGCAACTAAACTGGTGGCACCACAGTGCCTGAAGACAACCCTAGAAATCAACATAAACCAGCAGCAATAATCCAGGGAGGGGAGGACAGAAAGGACTAAGAATACCTTGGCAGGGAATGAAGACAGTGAGGCCAGCTGCAAAAAGGCTAGAAACCACTTTCATAAACCTATGACATACACCACACATTACCAGCCTCTTTGGAATCATTGCCATCTTTGTATTAAACAGGGTGATGCTTCAGGAAGTCTTGTGAGTATTAGGTGACTATCGTTCCTGCCTTGCAAGGAGACCTAATTAGGATCTCACTGCTTTTAGGCTGTTACTAGAAAAGATCTAAAAAATTGCTACAGTGGCCTACCTTTTCCCATTGTTGCAGTGGGTACTGGTGGGAGCACATGAAGCCAGCAGTGAAGACTCTTTGCAAAACACCTCCTTTAAAGGTTTAAACTGGCAGCACTTGCTGAAAACACAGTGAAAGAAATACAGAAGAATTATTGTCTCTATTAGAAAAGAGACATATATATCATCAAAGAGAACTTATTATCTCTGTGAGGCACAGAACAACTGGTGAAATGCATGGCAGCTCAATACAGTAATTTAACTGTGGATCAAATAAAATAATTGACACGACATTTTGCTATCCATTTTGATGAAGAACTGCAAGGACGTTTTTTTATTATAAATCTTATGAACTGAGGAGACCTTCTTGTAGAAGGAATATGACATGCACTCTTGACCTAGTTGCATTCCACCAGTAAAGTTGTCAGCATGCAGAAGTGCTATAAGATGTGGTGTTTTGAAGCGTAATTTGTGTCTGTGAAAGGACAGACTTCAGGCATCTCACTAACAGAACTCCATGCACACCCAAAACAGATTACTGAATTCAAGCCAGCTCTAACAACACTAATGACCATTTAAAGCCTTTTTTTTTTGAACTTTCCAACAATGACTAGCATGAAAAAAGTTGGAAAATATTCTGATTTAATTTTGAAAGAAATGGGTCAGCTCTGAATAGTTAATATTTGTATTCACTGATTCAGAGAAAAGGGAAATAAAACCACGCAACATAAACAAACTAAACTATCTTGAAAATGTGTGCCTGTCACAGACTTCAAGCTGGGTAACATTTACAACTCGCTGTTCCCAGGAGTGTGCTGGGTTTTAGACTGGTGCATGCCAGTGTGCATTGCCCACGGCTGCAGTCCCCATGCCCCAAGTGACACCTGGTGGCTAAAACAGCAGCAGCCCATCACTTGAACCTTGGACCAAGGGAGGCCACAGGGAGCTGAGCTCCATCACCTCCCATCCCCGCATTAGTAACTGAGGGTGCCAAGAAAGAACGTCTCGCCTTACAGGGCAGCGGTGCAAATCCCAGCCTTGGTGAAGTCAAATGATGTTACTAACGAAGACTGGTTCGTTATCCCACCATGGCACGTATATTGGTGTTGACAGCAGCATTCTCCCTGATGTCAATAGGAATCTTTGTATTACTGTCTGAACCCCTTTCATTTTACGCTCTAAAATATAAGCCCCTTAAGACAGTATTATTATCCCGTGTAAGCTACCAAATTAACAAAAAGAATTAACTCCCTAAATTAACACAATCTCATCTGTAACACAGTAGAATTTACTACCTAAAGTAATGCAGCATCACATTCATACACATTTTAGTAATCAAACATTAATTACTTTTCTATACAAAAAACTTTGGCACTAATCCTGTAAAGGCTTGAACACATTTAATTTTAGTTGCATGACTGAATGTCCACATTTCTCTGCATAACTGGAGTCTTAGAAGTGCCACACACTTTTGAAGCTGCTGGTATTTCATAGATATATTTGATTTTAAAGACAGAGTTGCAGACTGTGAAGTGTCCAAGCAGGGAAGATGCTACAGGCCAGTGTGTGGGAGATGAATCAAGAGTCCCCCCTGAGACCCGGGGGTCTGAACAAGGAACAAGCACAGCTTAGTGTGGCAGTGCTGGTGTTCCCAGACTGACCTGTTTACTCCATGGCATGGATTATCCGAGCTGCTCTTCATTCAGCTCTCCAACTTCTGCAGTTTATAGCACAGTCTTTTAAAGCAAACTCAGATCTTTCCATAGAGGTATAGACTACCACAGACAATACAATGAGCCCTCCTTATTGCACAGAATAGAGCTTTCAAAATATGCACATTCTGTTCCTCAATTATATTATCTGTTTATCTTACAGCTATATTGAGGGTTGTTTCATCTGTCCTACAGCTGGGTAATATTGTCTTCAAGAAGGAGAGAAACACTGATCAAGCTTCTATGCCAGACAATACTGGTATGATTAGTCACTTAAAAATTTTAATTATCATTAAGAAATTAACAAAATACCTGCTGAGTAAACAATATTTATCAGTACTTTTAATTTCATTGTTTATTTAATGTTCATTATGTGTATTTAATTTCATGCTATTGTATATATACTTCAATGACCTTAAAAGATATTCTATACTTAAAATCAGCACAATTATCATTACTTTTTCTGGTAATCTTGAATCCATAAATTAATGAACAGTGTATTTGTTGCTGATAGCATGAATAATACTTTCGTGGTAAATTGCATCCTGTGTGTGTATAAAAGAGGAGCTTTTAAGGAAGATACAATAATTTCACACACTTGTTGAACTGCTTGTATTCACACTTACTGATCTACGAAGAGAAAATTCATTCTGAAATAAAATATCACTCTTATTCTAGCTGCACAAAAAGTGTGTCACCTGATGGGGATTAATGTGACAGATTTCACAAGGGCTATTCTAACCCCAAGGATCAAAGTAGGACGAGATGTTGTTCAGAAAGCTCAGACCAAAGAGCAGGTATGTACTCCTCAAATTAATCTTCTTTCTTCTTTTGTTACAGCTTGTCTAAACAGAAATCTCTGTTTTCTGTTTCCCTATTCATTACCTATACATAAATTAGCAGCTAATTGAGTTTCTTCTTAAACCTATAATAGTCTCTTCTTTTTTCAGGCCGACTTTGCCATAGAGGCTTTGGCCAAGGCAAAATTTGAACGTCTGTTCCGCTGGATTCTAACTCGTGTAAACAAAGCTCTAGATAAAACAAAAAGACAAGGTGCTTCCTTCTTGGGGATCCTTGATATTGCTGGATTTGAGATTTTTGAGGTATGGGGTGTAAGGCACAAGTTAGCTAAAATTCCTTTTTGTCATGCTGTGGATTGTTTTACTCTGTGGTTGAGACTTTGGAGAACGTAGTCGGCTTAATATTTTTGCTACATCTGGACACTGAAAACCATTGTTCCACCAAATTTGCAAACAAATCATTTGGATGCACAGACCTTTGGTGGACTCCAAATTCTTTTATTTTTTCAGTGAAGAGATCCACATAATATTACAAATAAATTAAATTCAGAGCTGCAAAAACAATTTGGTTCTTCAGGTTGGCTAGCAGCCCATGGCCAACCCAACCCACAGGACTGTTACATCCGGCTGCTTGCTTTTCCCTCAGAGAAGCAGCCTTCAGTTCCCCTGGCAAGAAGGGCTGGAGGGTGGCTGCATTCTCGTATGGTGCTTCTGTGGGGTTCAGTGCTTAGAGCAAGGGCCTGCTCTTTATGGCTTACTGAATAGGTCCCAGTGCAGAGATTTAACACCTGAGAACTTACTGTAAGCTTTCAAGACCTTAAATTAGAAAAATCTGTATCCTTATATTTGAATTACTGTGCTCTTTGAAAAGAAATAGAAGATACCTAATTTCATCTAGTCTTTTAAGTTCCTCCTTGCAGGTGTCTTTTTAACATTAAGAATTCAATTCTTCTGTCTTTCTTCTGTCTTCTCTACAGATCAATTCCTTTGAGCAGCTGTGCATCAATTACACTAATGAGAAACTTCAGCAGCTTTTCAACCACACAATGTTTATATTGGAGCAAGAGGAATATCAGCGTGAGGGCATTGAATGGAACTTCATTGACTTTGGCCTTGACCTGCAACCTTGCATTGAGCTGATCGAAAGACCAGTAAGATTGTATCTCTACAGGGGGGATACTACATAGGTTTCATCAGGGTCAGTTATATAACAGTACAATAAGAGAGCCATTTAAGATATTTTGGATCCTTTGTTGCCTGGGGGATTAATATCATAGAGGAAAAAGAAGGTGGTGCTCTTTCTTTGCCTCTGGTTGCGACAATCCTGATCTGGTATTGCTCACACTGCAGACCAACCCTCCTGGTGTTCTGGCTCTCCTGGATGAAGAGTGCTGGTTCCCCAAAGCTACTGACACATCTTTCGTGGATAAACTATGTCAAGAACAAGGCAACCATCCCAAATTCCAGAAGACCAAGCAACTCAAGGATAAAACTGAGTTCTCCATAATCCACTACGCAGGAAAGGTACTGGGCAGACTGAGCTACTTTGACTTAGGAATCTTTATTCTTTGATGTCCAAATGGTGAACAAGAAGCAGTTCAAGTATCCCAACTGACATGGAACAGCTTTAATTATATAATGTATATATTAAGTGCTTTAATTATAAAACACATGGAATAGGGTTTGCAAAACAGCCACAGCTGTGCTAAGTTGACATGAAAACAAAAATAACCAGCACCAGGGCTTTTGAAAATCCATATAATTTGGATTCACCTCTTGCAAAAAGATTTTTAAAGGCAGAACACATCGCTTGCTGCGGATATGTCTGCAAAAAAAACACTTTAGATTCAAGTACATGTAAGAGAAACACTCAACAGCTCTCATCTATAGAAAGCTTTTCACATTATTAATATTTTGTACTATTTTGTATTAATACAGTGCCAACGTTCTTGGCCACTCTAGAATTCCGTATCAAGAACAGATTTTTAACCTAGCACTGTTTCCTGTAGGTTAACTACAACGCAACTGCCTGGCTAACAAAGAACATGGATCCACTAAATGACAATGTGACTTCTCTGCTGAACCAGTCTTCAGACAAATTTGTGGCAGACCTTTGGAAAGATGGTATGAATCACAACTCTAAATCAGTAATGTGGTCTAAAGGAAGAAAATTCTCCTACCAGAAGTGTTCTGACAGCCTCTCCTCACTGGCAGGAAAGACGTATGAAAATGATAAGCATGGAAGAGATTCAACTGAAAAGCAGTAATATCCTGTTTTAAATACATGTTTAGGGTAACATCGTTAGATAGTTTTAAGCACTATCAAATATTTTCCTTAATATTATTCAGCAACATAATAAAAATATTCACTACACTGTTATAATATTGCTGAAAATGTGATATTGGACTGTTCATCTAATAGAGGTTATCACTGCTTTTCATGAATGTGGGCAGTCCTTACCTCACATGCTCCTCCCCCAGAAGTCTTGCACAGTTCTCTCCAGTGACATAATCTCAGCTAAAATCCATTAGGAGAACGTCTGTATACATACAAAACACTTCATTTTAAAAAATTTATACAGATCTGGAACGCATATATACATATATGTGTTATATGTATATGTAAATATGTATATGTATTTAATTCATGCACAAAAACAAATAGGAGAAACACTAGCCTCCCTGGAAGCACCAGGGGGCAGTTCTGAATTATCAGATAATTGGGGGGGATTATTAGCTAGACTTTGAGAACCATACACAGATGGGAGTCAAGAGACATTGTTATTTCTGGTTCTGATACCAACCTACTGATGTGGGTATTGCGCAGATAAACAGCTGTGCATTCAGTCGCTCCATTCTGTTACTAGTTACCAAAGATCTGCATTTTCAGGTTTGACAGAAGTAGACTTGTATATCTATTTACTTAAAAAGATCTTCTAGTGCTTTTGTTAGCATGCTTCTATGGCACCATAAGTATATTGGACCTCTTTGAGAAGTCACATTTTAACAACACCAGGTAGGATGTGAGGTGAAGACAGTTCATATAAGCAGTTCCATTCACACTTTCTTTTACATTTCAGTGGACCGTATAGTAGGGCTGGACCAGATGGCCAAGATGACTGAAAGTTCACTTCCCAGTGCTTCCAAAACCAAGAAAGGCATGTTCCGTACTGTTGGCCAACTCTATAAGGAACAGCTGACCAAACTGATGACCACCCTAAGGAATACCAATCCCAACTTTGTTCGCTGTATCATTCCAAATCATGAAAAAAGGGTAAATTTCAAATGCTCAGTTTTCAGAATTCTGGCACATTATTCATGTAAAGTGCTGCTCTTTGTAACAGCACATTGCAGCGCTGAATGTCTTCAGACATAAATATGTAGCCAGTAACATTTCTGCAAATTTCTACTGTGCTAAAAATACTGTATGTTCCCTTTTCAGGCTGGCAAGCTTGATGCCCATTTAGTACTGGAGCAGTTGCGCTGCAATGGTGTCCTGGAAGGTATTCGTATCTGCCGGCAGGGCTTCCCCAACAGAATTGTCTTCCAGGAGTTCCGCCAGCGGTAGGGATCCCTTGCTCTGTCCTAACTCAGGGGCTGAAAGTACTGCAATACATGTTTGCCTGTGCAAAATAATCTGATGTGTTTCCCCAATACCTACGTCTTTTGACAGATACGAAATTCTTGCTGCAAATGCTATTCCTAAAGGATTCATGGATGGGAAGCAGGCTTGCATACTGATGGTGAGAAAAGCATTTTTGATTCTATTGATAATCAAGTCTATACTTCTTATATAAAAGCTGCCGGGAGCGAACAGAAATGAAAAGTAGTTTTTAATACCCTAAACTTCAGCACTGGTGTTAACAAATATCCCTGTTTTCTTCCAGATCAAAGCATTAGAACTTGATCCCAACCTGTACAGAATTGGACAGAGTAAAATCTTCTTCAGAACTGGTGTTCTAGCTCATCTGGAAGAAGAGAGAGACCTGAAGATCACAGATGTTATTATTGCCTTCCAGGCTCAGTGCCGAGGCTACCTGGCAAGAAAGTAAGACTATGTACTGAGAAACAGAATGTCTTCGGCAACAAAGCATTGACAGTAGCCTTTAGTTATCTGCATAACAAACTGAAGATATGAAGATGTTTTATAATTATCATTACCTATTATTTGTATTGCATTAGCACTCAACTTGTGTCCAATGTCCAATTAGAATAATTACAAAGAATCAGCTACATTGTAAGACTACTTACACTCTCTACACAGTAAGCAAGCTCTTGGAGGCAATGGCCCATCATTTAAATGTGTTTGTACAAGTAGCACAAGGAGCATCCTTGCCTATGTCTGAAATCTTAAGCACTATTATAATACAAATAGCAGCACCACTAGCATTTATAAAATGTTAAATAATTTCTTACACAGCTTGGGCATGAAGCACTGGACTCCTGAGTCATCTGGCATCATCTCAGTTAATCTACATCACAAAACTATTAACAGTAATGCCCTTTTTCGGCACATTACCAAGTCTTTCAAGTTGCTAAGCAGACAAATTTAAATTTAATAGGTTTAAAGAATGATCATCAATACCAGTTCTGAATGCCCATGCTACCTGAAAAGATGCTCACACCCAGAACTAGATCCATACTTTGTGGTTTGTGCCCACCTATTGAGCATAAATGGACAAAAAAGTAGAAGACTGAATAAAATCCTGAAAAGCTAAATGAAGCATAGGCAGTTTTTAAGTGATAAAAGAATTTGTGCCAGACTTCCCAAACTATGAGGCAAATAAGCAGACTCCCGTACCAGAGTTTCTTTGCTTAATGGGTGTATCTTACAGACACCGTGTGTTCTCAGACTGAACATATCTGCTTTGTGTTTTTAATCACAGAGCCTTTGCCAAGAGACAGCAGCAGCTAACTGCAATGAAGGTTATCCAGAGAAATTGTGCTGCTTACCTGAAGCTGAGGAACTGGCAATGGTGGAGACTGTTCACTAAAGTGAGTGACTATTATCAGTGAATCTCTCCACAGCTTTCCAAAAGAAATGGATTGCACATGATACCAAGTCATGTCATGTCATGTCAGGAACACTCTGGATTAGAGGTACCCTGGATATATTTATACAATACTATTAACATTAAAGGTAGTTCTAGCTTAGGATGAAAACTCTGCTAGTTAAGCAGATTCATACAAGATTTAGCATGTTTGTGGACTTTTATTTAATTGTCAAAAATGGAACAAGTTCACATAGGTGGGCAATGAGAAGAGAGAGTAAAATTGAATTTTGTGAATACACAGAGGTACATATCTACGAGGAACTCAATAGCTCAAGAGTTCCCTCATTGGGACACTAAACATTTTCCTGCTAGGCAGCCAAGCAAATGAAATCCATTTTCCTATTGAAGAAGGCCTGTCTTTTCAAGAATGGCATTCACTTTGGATATGGAAAACTGTTCCTACTTGCAGAGAGAGCAACCTCATCTTCAAGCAGAAACAGACAATAACACCCCCATGCGTGCACACTGCCTTTCTGTGTAACAGATATAGCTTTTGTACATCCTAAATGCAAGAAGCCAGGCTCAGAGCTCTCCAAAAAAGTGACACTATTGAAGGCAGAGGAGCTGACAAGACTCAAAAAATTAACGCAGATGTGGTTAAGAACAATATTGCCAAGGCTTGCTGAGTTAAAGATGCTCACACCAAGCTTGGTTAGACAGTATCTGCCCGCTACTCGCACAACAACAGACAGTGCTATTAGTACCAGTCAACCTGGCACTTTTACGTATTGCATTCACTAACATAAATACTGAAAGGAAACATTCATAAAAAAAACTTTCCCTCCCACCAGGTGAAACCACTGCTGCAAGTCACCCGCCAAGAGGAAGAAATGCAGGCCAAGGATGAAGAACTGCAGAGAACTAAGGAAAGACAACAAAAAGCAGAGAGTGAATTGAAGGAGCTGGAACAGAAACACACCCAGGTGATTTATAGTGCTGAGCCTCTGGGAAATGCTAGTCACTTTTTCTGCATTTCTAGAAGCTATTAAAATAAGGGTGTCTTTTTAACTCATACTCTCACTTCTATTCATAGCAATGGACCAGAAAGAAAGTGCAGTGCAGGCAAACTCCCAGATACTTCAGGGGAGGCCTAACTTTCATGCACAAGACCTGCTGTACAGCCACAGACCTGTACACTAGGACTAACGAATAAAAAGACACTGTGGGGCCATTTGCAGCCTAAATTTTAACTTCCTACCCATTTTATCTGTGTAGCTTTGTGAAGAGAAGAATCTCCTTCAAGAGCAGCTTCAGGCAGAAACTGAACTGTATGCTGAAGCTGAAGAAATGAGAGTCCGTTTAGCTGCTAAGAAACAAGAGCTGGAAGAGATTCTGCACGAAATGGAAGCCAGAATTGAGGAAGAGGAGGAGCGTAGCCAACAGCTGCAAGCAGAAAAGAAAAAGATGCAACAACAAATGCTGGTAAGGAGGCATAAGCCACAAATACAGACAATAAGTAGTAGACAGGGAAAAATTAGAGATTGGCAAACTTTGGATCCTATGAAAATGTTTGCTGTACAGCACTCTGTAGAATATGTATTTATCCCACTGAAGAAAGAATGATCAACTGAGTTTCTTTCCTCCACACAGTTCTTTATAAACATTCTCCCCCTCTCTCAATTTAAAACCAACTCTTTTCTAAAGAACTATTTAACAAACCTTTTCTTCTAAATCACCAAGGCCAGTACAGGTTGTCTATTTCTTAGTAAAAGCAAAGCCTGCAACGTGTCCAACATGGACTGACACATATTAAGCATTTCCTATAGTCCAAGCAGTGTCTTATTTCCAGAATTCACGTTTCATGTGTTTCTTTCTCTCCTCAAAGGACCTTGAGGAACAGCTGGAAGAAGAAGAAGCTGCAAGGCAAAAACTGCAACTTGAAAAAGTAACAGCAGACGGCAAGATAAAGAAAATGGAAGATGATATTCTCATAATGGAAGATCAGAATAACAAGCTAACCAAGGTGAGTGTTGTGGGTCCATTTTTTTTACTTTGTAAAAACAGTGCAATATGAGAGAAAATCTTCTCTTCAGCTAAAAGAACAGGAATGCTTTTGACTACATAGTCTCATGGGTATTCATACTCACCAGATGATGGACTGATGAATCCACCCTGTACGAAACAAATCTCTTGACAATTTTGCCATGCTTATTTAAACATTCAATATTGTATAAAAATATCAGCTTTGAAGTCTGTTGTGGTGACAGTATCTTCAAAAAAATTCCCCACAGCAGTCAAGCACAATCAGTGGAAAACGTGTCTTCTTGGCCCCAAGAAGACTGAACCATTCTCTTGGTGCACAAAAGTGGTTTTCTTTGATTTGATAAGGTATTTATCATTATCCAACTTCCACTTAACTGCTCCTACTACTGCTTGACAGCATTTCCATATGTCTGTGCCAGCTAAACATCTTACTAACTGGGTTCTACCTGGGTAAGAGTGGCTCATCCAATCCTCCAACACTGTATTATTCATGGAGTTCTCTATACACTTCCGTGAACCTTTCAGGCAGACGTCAAACACTAATTTCAACCAAACCTCCTAAATAAAATTGAAAGTAAGCATGTATTTGAGTACTTTTTGAAAGGGGATGTTCCTCTGAACTGGGCCCTGTACTTACAAGCCATTAGAGTGAGTACAAGATTCTAATAGCAGCAGATTTGAGAATATGGAAGTACCAGAAACCAGTTTTCATCTCCTCTGGTATTGGCAGATTGGAATGTGTCACTACAATTTCAGGATATGCAGCATTAAAAAGACAGTATCTTGGACATTTTTTAGTTGGCATAGAGATGTTTCATGATCACCAACAACAGATACTTCAGATAATAAAGATATTTTATTTTTCTTAAGGAAAGAAAACTCCTCGAGGAAAGAATAAGTGATCTAACAACAAATCTTGCAGAAGAAGAAGAAAAAGCCAAAAATCTTACAAAGCTGAAAAACAAACATGAATCTATGATTTCAGAACTGGAAGGTAACACGAACAAGTGTTTTATGTCAGTTGTTTGACACATATTAAAAAGAAAACAAACAGAATCTGGAGAAAACTTTTTCAAAGTTTTGTGTGGTCATCCAGATTTCACATGCTGAAGCCGTTTTATTCCAAAACAAGAAAGTGTGAATGAGAATCACCAAAATCCTAGGGTCAGAACAATGCATAAACTATAGATACCTACTTTTTTCATAAAGAAGAGGAAAGGAGAGGAAGTTAGGAAAATTTAGTGCTTCTTCTGGAGAAAGAGAAATATCTGATTTTTTGGGGTGGCTGGAAGTAAGTGGGGACAGCAAGGTACTGCATCTTGCTTCAGAAACACAGTGATTTGTAGTTAAACATCTGGGCTCACTGGAGGCCAAAACGTTCATGTGCCTAAGTTCAGAATTACATTAAGGACTCCTTGTGCTAACCCACTCCCATTACCAAAATTCTTATTTTTTCAGTGCGACTGAAGAAAGAAGAGAAGAGTAGACAAGAACTGGAGAAAATGAAGAGGAAGTTGGAAGGGGACTCGAGTGATCTGCATGAGCAAATCGCAGACCTCCAGGCACAGATTGCTGAGCTGAAGATGCAACTGGCCAAGAAGGAGGAAGAGCTGCAAGCTGCTCTGGCCAGGTATTCACTCCTGAATCTGCAGGCGCATTGAAATTCTCCAGCTGGGACACATCTCCCCTTCTCAGACACAGGGATGCTGCTGCTCTGAATCTCATCTCTGTTACACCCTCTCTGCATGCTTCCTCTACCTTGAAACTGCTATTGTGCTAACAAAAATTACACTACCTCCTAGACACACCTAATCTTCCCTACAGATATCAGTGAAAACTCTTCTTCCCAATGGCCTTGGCAGTGATGCCAAGTAGAGAATGGATAGTAACACCATAGTTCATAGGTTTTGCCTTTTGGACAGAAATTACTTAGAGTCTGACCCTGATCCACTCCAGTCACTGTGGATTTTTCTGTACAGACTTAAGTGGGACAATGTTCAACCAAGCCTTTTGCTGAATCAGCTGATTCAGCATCTCCAGGTATTGTGTCCTGATAATGTCCAGCTGTTAGATCCCTTTTGCCTCTGTTCCCCCTTGTTCTTTGGCACTTTCTTGCACTGGGAGCCAGCATCTTACATGTGAAACAGCTGATGAAGCCTATGATCCTCTTAACACTATATATCATATGGGAGAGGAAAACTTTAGTTTTTCTGTTCATTGGTTAGGACAATCTGCCCAATAAGCTGAACCTAGTTTTAAGGTAGGTACCTATAGATCTAAGGCAGGACTTCCAAAACTCTCTGACATACCTTTCTGCTCACAATTACCAAATACCATTAAGTACCACTGAGAACTCTAGAATACCGAAGCACTAAATATATATAGTTCAAGTACACAGTATCACAAGCCATCTTAAATAGAGGTAGATAGAGCATTAGGTAGGTTAACCACGTTTCATACCAAAGTGATAACATAAAACTAAATACTTCCAGTTTGTTAAGATTAAAATTGCATCTTGGGTATAAACCTTTAATTTCTGAAAGATCTTCTCAAAGTGAATTTTTTTTTTAATATATAAAATGAAATAATTTCTTTTCAGGCTAGAAGATGAAACTGGTCAGAAAAACAATGCCCTCAAGAAGATCCGTGAGTTGGAAGCTCATATCTCTGATCTCCAGGAAGACTTGGAGTCTGAGAGAGCTGCAAGAAACAAAGCAGAAAAACAGAAGAGAGACCTTGGTGAAGAGCTGGAGGCTCTTAAGACAGAGCTTGAGGATACTCTGGATACCACAGCCACCCAGCAAGAGCTCAGGTATGGAGACCTAGCATATAGGCCAAAAATAAACATCACCAAGCTCAATACAATACTGTCCAGTGATTCATACGGAGCACAGAAGATATATTTGTGTATTTGAAAGTGAGAAGTTCACAAGGTTGGTGGGAAGGTTATTTTTCTAGACTTTGACAGTGATGGTCTCCAAAATCTAGATGGTAAAATTAGTCAAATTTAGGTTATCTAGATTATTTTTCTGGAGCCAGGTATCTAATTTTCAGTCACAGCACTGCCTATCTTAGGCACCTAAATAATTCAGTCTTGTACTTAATTAGATAATAGTTCTAAATCTGATTTTTTTCCTAGGACCAGGACTTAGCATTTCCACTCACAATGCTTTCAGCTATGTTGGAGCATGTAGCTTTCCAACTCCCAAATCTCCAAAAACCCTGCATAAAAGAATTGAATATGAGCTTTGGCAGCTGCAGTAACCTTGTACAACTGTGCAGTAGTGCTATTTTCTTTGAGACTGGAACACTCTTATCTGCTGCTCTTCCATTTATATGTGTTACCTTTCAGAGCAAAGCGTGAACAGGAGGTCACAGTGCTGAAGAGAGCTCTGGAGGAGGAGACTCGAACTCATGAAGCCCAGGTCCAGGAGATGAGACAAAAGCACACGCAAGCTGTGGAAGAGCTAACAGAGCAGCTGGAACAATTTAAACGGGTAAACAGTAACTCATCTCATTGAAAACTATCCACTGGATAACATGGCTTCCCTCTATAGATCACCTTTCTTCACTTAATGCTTTTAGGCTAAAGCAAACTTGGATAAGACCAAACAGACACTGGAGAAAGACAATGCTGAGCTGGCTAATGAAGTCAGGAGCCTGAATCAGGCCAAACAAGATGTGGAGCACAAAAAGAAGAAGCTGGAAGTACAGCTGCAAGAGTTACAGTCCAAATACACTGATGGAGAGCGTGTTCGGACAGAACTCAACGAAAAAGTTCATAAATTACAGGTAAGAGGGAGTGTGACTTTTTACTGTTGACACTTGGGCTTGAGAAGACCAGGTAGACTCTGCTCTATCAGGGCACATCTGGAAAAATCCTGGCCCTGTTGACTTCAGATGGAATGTTCCCTTTTTTGTCACCTGTAGCGTTCCTACCTTGAACTCCTATTTTGGTTATCACACAATGAAATGATTATAACCACACTGTCTCATGGAAGCGAAAGCTTTCAGCCTCATGGTCCCTCTATATATGTTGTGGCCTGTAATGCCACATACTATGAACAGACCAATGTGGTCTGTTCAGTGACTGTGTTGCGTATTTTACAGAGATTTTTTTTTTGCTTGAGGTGACCCAGAAGCATAGGAGCAGATTCAGATCCTGTCTGAAATAAGGATTTCAGTCTAGAGCAAACTAAAGTTGGAGGAAGATACTGAAGTTGTGAAAAAAAAATGAGTATATTCACTGTGGTCTCTCACAGGTTGAGGTTGAAAATGTTACTGGTTTGCTCAATGAAGCAGAAAGCAAGACAATCAAATTGACCAAAGATGTTGCAACCTTAGGATCTCAGCTACAAGACACACAGGTAAACTTGCATCCAGTACAGCTCACCTATAGAATATATAAAATGTGCTATAAAAAGACCTAAACTAATGACCGTATTGCTGGTTGATGTGGTGACTATAGGAGCTGCTTCAGGAAGAAACGCGGCAGAAGCTAAATGTGTCTACCAAGCTTCGTCAGTTGGAGGATGAGAAGAACAGCTTGCAGGAGCAGCTGGATGAAGAAGTAGAAGCAAAACAAAATCTGGAGAGACATATTTCAACACTGACAATACAGGTATCAGTGCCATAGCTAAATCAATAGCTCCATCACTGAGAGTTTTATCAGTAATTCCAGAGGTTTCAGATCTGTAGAACTATCCTGGCATAACAGGTGGACCTTCAGGGAACTAGCTGTTAGCCCAGATGACATCAGTGAAGCACTACAATGGAGCCAGCAATCTCCTCCTTCTTTATAGTGTGATCTCTAGGATAGGTACAAACGCAAGATAGGTATAAATGCAAGATAGCTCCCAAAAGAGTCTTGCACACGAGGCCTGTATGGGCCTACTAGGCCTGTAGTCTGCTTCATTTTATGAAGGATGGGTGACTGGTAACTGCCACTAGCTTCACATGGGTCAAATTAAATAAGATTTCTGGGTCATAGTTGTCTTACGGCCACCTTCTCTGCCAAGCTTTACTGTTTCTGCCATAAGATTCTTTTCATTCTCTGAATCCAAATTTCAGCTGTCTGACTCTAAGAAGAAACTACAGGAATATGTCAGCACAGTAGAAACACTGGAAGAAGGCAAAAAGAAACTCCAGAGAGAAATTGAGGGTCTCACACAACAGTTTGAGGAAAAGGCCGCTTCTTACGATAAACTGGAAAAAACCAAGAACAGACTCCAGCAGGAGCTGGATGACCTGGTGGTGGACTTAGACAACCAACGTCAGCTGGTCTCTAATCTGGAGAAGAAGCAGAAGAAGTTTGATCAGGTATGGATTTAAGATTAACTCCCTTGCTGTGTTATCACCTAACTTTCCCAGAACTTGCATAGACACCACTGGTTTAATAAAAGAAAAAGCAGGGTCAGAAAATAAATTAAAACTGAATTACTCATAAAAGTTAATTTTCTATTCATATACATTTATGAAAATGCAGAGATTTTTCTCTGTCATTAACAACTGACAAGACAGTTGCAACAGAAAACCCTATTGCTAATGACTTTCTGTATTAATTTACCTTTTTACAGATGCTAGCCGAAGAGAAAAACATTTCTTCCAAATATGCAGATGAAAGGGACAGAGCAGAAGCTGAAGCTAGAGAAAAAGAAACAAAGGCTTTGTCATTGGCTCGGGCACTTGAAGAGGCTTTGGAAGCCAAAGAAGAACTGGAGAGAACGAACAAAATGTTGAAAGCTGAAATGGAAGATCTTGTTAGCTCCAAAGACGATGTTGGCAAGAATGTAAGTTTCTAGCTCAGAACCATTTCCACAATAACAACTTAAAATAACAGTTAACAAAGAAATCATTGTTTTCAGCATGGGAAGTTCTCTGTAGCACATAAATCCATTCAGCAATATCAGATATTTCATGCAGAATTCAAAGGTTATCCCATTTGTGCCCAAACCTTCAAGAGACTTGGCAAAGTAACCGTAAGCATCTTTATTTTTGACATGACAAGCTTGAAGAAGATTCTTATTGATTTCTAAGACAGAAAAAAAATTAAAGATTCTAAATCATTTGCTAGTTTATTAAACAGCTTTGAAGTTGCAAATTCTGCAGATCTAATTTTACTAATTACATTTGACTGTCCCACCAACTATTCATATAACTACATGTAGCACCAACCATTCATATAGCTACAAGAAATTTCCACTGATGCCTTGCCAATCACTTTTTTATTACAGTGACATGATAATATTACGTCTAATACTAACTGAATTCTATGATGATACTTGACTAGATTAAAAATGAAAGTGTGGGACATACAGAATCTCAGGTTATAAGATCTTTTATCTTAAGACAGATTTATAAGTGTACAAAAAATGCTAGCTTACCACTTTCGCTGCTCTTGCAAATTAACTCATTCATTGTCAACATTCAAATATGGCTTATATTGCAGATAGACCAGGTTTTAGCTAGATTTATTTTTTATTTCTTATAACAATTCTATTAATTTCTTTTTGCTTGAAAGGTCCATGAATTGGAGAAGTCTAAACGTGCCTTTGAACAGCAAGTAGAAGAGATGAAGACACAATTAGAAGAGCTGGAAGATGAACTACAGGCTACTGAAGATGCCAAACTCAGGTTGGAAGTTAACATGCAAGCCCTGAAAGTACAGTTTGAGAGAGACTTACAAGCCAGAGATGAACAGAATGAGGAAAAGAGAAGACAACTCCTTAAACAGGTATCATTTCCATTGTTGCCTCTGTAAATGTCTCATGAAAACAGTTAAAATCCTCAGCCTCATGCTGTTACTAAAGCACTTTACTGTAAGAAGGAAACATTATATTCCCTTGCACTTAGTGAATTAAAAATTCCTAGGTTATTATACTAAAAAAGGGCACAGAACAGCATTACAGCATTATATTTTTTCCTGTCTAAATAGCAGGTGCACAATTGTCAACAGATGTAGCAATTTAACACTACAATTAATATCATATAAAACATATGAATTGTTATTTCTGAAGGAGAAATTTGCCTATGTTCTCAGTGCAAGAGAAAAAAAAAGACAGCTTCTAATATATCTGCCTTCCCAAGGCACAGTAAATGGATTTAAAATCATTGGAAATGAAAATGGACAGGACAGAGCCTATTTGCATAGCAGTGTTGTGACAGCATGGATAAATATTGTATTCATCACCCTGTAATATGCATAATTCCATGAGGACAGAACTCAAATTGCTAACTTCTTTCAAGAACCTTCAGTATCCGAACAAAATGAAAATGTATCTTAACTGCCATTGATACCACAGTTAATAGAGCTTTAGAGGGATGTATACATTACCCAGACATATACAAAGAGCGTTTAAAAGTGCTCAAGAACTTTCCTAAACTTAAGTCATCTTCTTTAATGATCAGCTCCATGAATATGAAACAGAACTGGAAGATGAGCGGAAGCAACGTGCCCTGGCAGCTGCAGCCAAAAAGAAGTTGGAGATTGATGTTAAAGATCTGGAAGGTCAAGCTGATTCTGCTAATAAAGCTCGGGAAGAAGCCATTAAACAACTTCGCAAACTACAGGTACGTAATTCCACAAATCTCGATTTTTCCACTGCTGTCTTTCACACGGCCACAATATGAAAGTTAGATGACATTGGTTAAAGGGTCAATTTTAACTAAACTCCCATAGCCACGCACCTGTGATGCCCAATTTGAGTGACAAAGAAGAACTTCGCATAACAAACCATGCAAATCTTAAACTTCACCAATGCAGAGAACTTCCAAAAATTGTCTGGCCAGCACTCATGTGCTACTGATTTACCCACACAAAGGAAAACGTAGATTCCAATGTACAGAAAGAGCCATCGGATAAAATTTACTATAGGGCTTCAGTCCTGGTCCTAACACTGACTCAAATGCATGAAACACTGTTCAGAAATCCTGCTGTTTCTGAAATAGCATTTTCCTATTTATACTGTAAGTCTCGATATCAACTGTTCTGTCATATGCTGACAGCTAAGCAATGACAATGGATATATTCTGAATGCTTAAGATCCCATGTGTATTTAAATATTCAAAGGAAATAAGGACAAGAGGCATTACAAAAGCTGCAGCACACAAGTGAATGCATCTCTCTTCTTGGAATGGCATTTCAGACCTTCCTAACGTGCTAGCTGATTGTTAAAGAAAATATCCTTAAAGCAGGCATTATGACTATGTAAATCTGTATGTGTTCTGATCTGTCCAAACTTCTTTTTACTAAAGTTGTGATAAAGCCAGGCAAAAGTAAATCTTTGTTATTCTTTTCAACTAGGCTCAGATGAAGGACTACCAACGGGAGCTGGATGATGCACGGGCTGCCAGAGAAGAAATATTTGCTACAGCCAGAGAAAATGAGAAAAAAGCCAAGAGCCTGGAAGCAGAACTCATTCAGCTTCAAGAGGTAAAGTGGGAATCTTTTAGAGCAATATGAAGTACATGATCTACTGTGAACTACACATGATCTTCAGTAGCAAAACAGAACTTGCACTTTTAAGAACTGAAACAAATATAATAGCTATCAGGGATGGAAAGCTATAAGCAGAACTTATTACAAGAAGTCCCATGTCTTCTGTGCACTCTAGTGAAGTTGTCAGAACTATATCTGAGCATTCCCAGATTAAGTTGAAAAAATTACCTCAGAGAAAGGCACAGTTCACCAGATTTAAGGGGAAATGAACTGTATGATATAATACAAATTGTTTTCAGTAGCCACAAATTCCTCAAGTCTTGTTAGGGCTAGAACTCCTAGGTGTATTAAATGGAAATCTTTGTGACTAAAAACAATAAAATAGAAACCAGCTGTGTATTTTGTTGTACTTCCCTAGGACTTAGGGTACAATAAGAATTTGTTCTGTTAACAAGACAACACAGCTTACACTGGTTTTAGAAAGATCACAGTCTTGCATATCATGCTATGATTAATTTTGTCTGAACTCTAGCTCGTTTCTTTACCACGCTGCCTTTTCCTTTCTCCTAGGATCTGGCTGCTGCGGAGAGAGCTCGCAAACAAGCTGATCTGGAGAAAGAAGAGATGGCAGAGGAACTTGCAAGTGCTGCTTCTGGAAGGTAGGAATGGACTGGATTACCTACAGGGCTATAGTCATAAGGTGTTCAGCAGCAGGTTTGCCAAGAGAAGGTATGATCCTGTGGCGATCTAGCCTTGACAAAACAACGTGCACACATATGACCTGTTTCATTGAAATGTCTAGTTCAGTTTTCTTTATGAATTAGGGGCAGGTCCTAATAGTTTCAGACACATTCAACTGGTCAGAGCCTAACTACACACTTCCTAAATTTAAACTTACAGGACAAGCCTTCAGGATGAGAAACGGCGCCTGGAGGCAAGAATTGCACAACTGGAGGAAGAGCTAGAAGAGGAACAAAGCAACATGGAGGCAATGGGCGATCGCATGAGGAAAGCGGTACAGCAGGTAGAGTTCATTTCAGCATGTGTGTGTCACTTTCTGTTTGTAATCCAGCAAAAGCTATTTGTGGTTCTGAATAAATATTTGGAGAGTTGCCACAAAGAACATTCCCTGTCATTTCTGCAACACTTTTGACAGCATCCATTCTCACCCTTGCAGGCAGAGCAGCTGAACAACGAGCTAGCAACAGAGCGTTCCACTGCACAGAAGAATGAAAGTGCTCGGCAGCAACTAGAGAGGCAAAACAAAGAGTTGAAGAGTAAACTGCAGGAGATGGAGGGAGCCGTGAAGTCCAAATTCAAAGCTACAATTGCTGCTCTGGAGGCCAAAATTGCTTCTCTTGAAGAGCAATTGGAACAGGAAGCCAGGTACTGGACTCCCAGAGGGCACAGACATCTACTCATTGATCCAGTTACTGAGAAACACAAGTAAAACACAAGTAAACAAAGGTGTACAGATTTTGTGTCATCAGGCTCTCAAGTGCCATAGGAATTTGGTAAAATCTCTCCCTGACTTAACATTTCTTAGAGGCATGGACAGTAATTGGAATTATTATAGATTCTAAGGAACAGTTTATTACTGGAAAGTTCTACAGGCATCAAAGGCAAGGATCTCCTCCCCTACATATTTAGGGTAACCCTACCAGGTTAATCTCCATTACACTTTATGCCATTTGTAGGACTATTTCTTGAGGAAATCACCTTGTGTTTTAGAGTAGATCTCTATCTCTGGAGCCCCTCTAGCATCCAGCAAGGATAAATACATATTTGTTTTGATGAGAAGGAGAATCTGACACTTAAGTTTTGCTCAGAATTCATCTGTTAACTTCAATAAGGCCTTTAATACATGGGTCCTTGGTGCCAGTTTCACAAGCAACATGCTTGGGGCAGGTGAGGGCTACACACCTTCCAGATCACCAAATGTCACGCTGTCATTTGCAGAGAGAAGCAGGTTGCAGCCAAGACATTACGCCAGAAGGACAAGAAGCTGAAGGATGCATTGCTGCAGGTGGAGGATGAAAGAAAGCAAGCGGAGCAGTACAAAGAGCAGGTATCAGACCATGTCATGAAGGTCTTAATCTAGGGCAAAGGGACTTCCAGGTTTTACCTCCAAGAAAGGAAGATTCCCTGCTCTGTCTCAAAGAAACATCCCAAGAAAGGCCAGACATACAGCTACTGGGAGGAAGGAGGCTCTTCATTCTAGAAAGCAGACTGTCTGCTTGGCTTTTGTGCTGGGAAAGCTATACAGCCCTCTGCTAAACTCAGCCTCAACAATATGATTCTCCTTCCATCCTGAAGCAAGTGCCAAAGTCCTAGTCCTTGTCAATCAGCCAGCTGCAACAGTCTGACTGTGCACAGGGCTTAAACAGGACTATGCCCAACACCCCTATTGGTACATGAATGGAGATGATCACATTTTGTCCAAAACTGAGAAGTTTAGCTTTACATAATGCACACAAATCTGCAAACCAGAAAAGTAGAAGTGCAGCAAAAGAAACAATGAAGTAGTGTCTGAATACAGCATCTATCAGCAAAATGAACTTCCACAAAGTAAAACTATTTTTAGTTTTTCTGGATTTTAAGGTTCCACCTTTGATTCAGGCATGTTTTAGTAAAGTTCTCTCAAAAGAAATATGAAATTGAAATGAGGAATGTAAAGCTTTCAAATCCCTTTCAACTTAAAGCATTACTCTCCAATTTCCCTTTAGGCCGAGAAGGGCAACACACGACTCAAGCAACTGAAAAGGCAGCTGGAAGAGGCTGAGGAAGAGTCCCAGCGTATCAATGCAAACCGCAGGAAGCTGCAGAGAGAGCTAGATGAAGCTACTGAGAGTAACGAAGCCCTGGGCCGGGAGGTTGCAGCGCTGAAAAACAAGCTCAGGTAGAGTGCTCTTGTTTGGCATAGCTGTTCCCACTCAGTGAGAGCCTTCAAATTCTGAATTAAACTACAAAAGTGAAAAAAATCTGTTCAAGTAAAGACCAGACACCCTGAAGATACTGGGACATTACAGACTCCTTATATTAGCTTGGCAGATACAACCAAAGGTCAGATTAAGAAGGTGAAGTGAGTTTCATGGGCTGCAGCATTCTCAGGCTTTCAGCTGTGAGGTGAACAACTGTGATAATATGGCACAGGCCTTATGCTTTTTCTGACTGAAACTCCTGTTGGCTTAAATAGGAGTAGAATTAGGTTGGTTGCTTTTGAAAATACCCCTTGTAATAATGGCTGTATATACTCATTTGTACAGTTAAAAATGGGTAGGAATGCTCATGCTTTTCATGCTTTCACGCATGCCCAACTCACACACAGTGACTGTAACCAGTCTTACACAACATCACAGGCAGCAAAAGGCAAAGCACATTACGTGACTCTTACCCCAAAAGCCACTTTGGACTTTGCTGTGTAGGGATTCAGTGTCATCAGACCAAGGAAAAGACCAAAACTTCCCTTTGCATTTTCTTGTTAGAGCTGACTGGGGAAAAGATAAAGCAGCGTTCAGCCAGCTACATACCTGAGTACTGCTGTACTCACTGGGCCTGAAAATACCAGGTCAAAGAAATGAAGAGGTTGATTTGAATGAGGAAATTGCTGTGTCTGCACCATCATACTGTGAAACTTCAGTTTCCACCTAAAAGCAAGAGTATTTCAGATGAAAATAAAGCACCTACCTAGTTATGTTGTTACAACTCTTGTTCAGGTTAATAGTGTGTTTGCCAGTAATGTCCATGAATCTTCAAGTGTGGATTTACTTGAAGGTGAAGTGTTAGGAATGTGGTGGTCTTTCCAATTAGCACCATCTTGGGTGGTGCATGCTCCTGGTTGCCTTAGAAAGGAGTGGCTGCAGCCAGCCCTTTTTATGCAGTATAGCATAAAGTTGACTTTTTGTTTGATCTGAATGCAATGTAATTGGTTGTAATGTACTTTGTTTAATTATTTCAAAGTAATCTACCTACCTCTGATAATGACCATGTGCTTAGTATAACTGCCCAGGACTCTCTATCTCTGTTTCAGAGGGACACAGGAACCTTCGCAATGACTAAGCAGGTACCATGCCTTCAACTTTGCAGCTAGCTTGTGTTGTACAAATTTCCATTTTCTTTGGCCCAAGTAAAATTTATGTGAGGTTTCTGCAAACTGTGAAGGCTTGGATATCTCGGCATTAATCTGTTTTATCAAAAGAGACAAATATTACAATAATCTAGCTATCATCAGCTGTTCATCAGTGATTCATCTTTCTTACAACTAGGTTATGTACTGATGTAGACTTACCAATGTTGCATTGTCACTTCTCATAAGCTCTATCAACATGAATTACCTAATAAACTACTATGATTTTTTTCAGCATGAGAACTTTCTTGCACCTCTTTACAGCCACAATCAAAGATGAAAATGTTGCAAACCAAATATACCACTGATTAGTAAAACTGATTAAAAACACTAATGAATATGAATGGAAGCATCACAGCACGTTGTTAGAATTTCACAGTATTTCTTATGCATATTGTAATACTGACTCTAAGGTAAGATCCTATCTAATTCACAGGAGATTTGGGAAGACCTTATCTGCATGTGATTTATTACACATTCATGCCATCCAATCACAAACAAAGGAGAAAAATCTTGCCTTTCATTATACAGCGTTTTGCGCTTGTATTGCTTACAAATAGCTATTACTTAGGCTTTTAAAGCTATTTGTAGACATTATGTTGCTTGTCTACTGTCATTATAATGTAAAGCATAGACACAGAAATTAACATTGACACTATAACCTAGCACAGCATCTTATTATACTTTATCACACTCTCTGGAGATAGGAATAACATCTGCTTTTACAAAAATTAAAGAGCTACTGCCTTGTAATATTTGTATATCTTTTCTTTTACATATGCTGGATTTTGCTGTGAATACACAAATATTTAAAGAGGATGTCTTGTCCTTGCATGTGCCTTTTAGTCAGCTTAATATTTCCAATCAGACTGTTGTTCAAGCACTATTCCAGTAGCACCTATTTAAAGGTAGATTAAATAGAGAGATGCTAAGCAAAATACTAATGCTTAGGGCTTGTCTCAACTGTACACATTAATCTAAAGGCAGTGATGCAAATGACTACATGAATATTATCAAAGCCATAAACCTGTTTTAGAGAAACAGATTTAAACTAAAAGCATTTATCCACAGGGTCTGTACCAGTTAAAGTAAGTTTTAAGTTTACACATATTGCAACAGTATGTTAACAAGGGCTTGGTCTGTCACAGAAAGTTCACTTCTTTGTAGCCAAAACTGTACTGCAAGGCTTGGTTAGATGCTTCCTGCTACAGTCAGGAACTGTTACTTCCCTCCAGTCCCCTGTTCTCATATAGTACTTCAGTGAACTACCACAACGTAAAGTCATCTGACAAATGACTCACAGATAACAGCCCAGACAGCAGCAGTGCAAGAGGCTAAGGAGCTCTTTCTGGTGAGGACTGAAAGAACTTTATTGACAGGAATTAATGAATTTGCTGACCTAACCAAAACATTCTTGTTAAGCAGTAGCAGCAAATATCTGCTGTCATAAAGTAGCAGATACTGCCGTTTGACTCTGCCAAGCACACGACAGAGTAGAAATGACATACCCTTGTGTTCATGGCATGCCCTCCACACCAGAAGAACTAAGAATAGCTAACAATAGATCTTAGACCAAGTTTTATGGTCCAGATAATTGCTTGGTTACACCAAAGTTTAAGGGTAGAATAGTGGAAAATAGTAGATTACATACTAAAAGGAGTTCCACCTTGGAAATACAGGTTTGTGCCTCTGCAAAAGTTAGTCCAGCCAACATTCTTGCCCACATCCCTTGTACAAAAGATTGAACTTTGGAACTGAATAGTTGCTTCAGAAAGGACAACACAGGCTTAGTCTTCTGCAAGGACAAGACAAGCCTTTAAATATTTATGCATGATTGCTGTACCCAAAAGTGTGGAGTTGGGTGTATTTAACACCAAATTAGTAATTTTGGTATAACATTCAGTGATCATGAATTTATTTTGTTGCTTATATCTGTAGTCTCAAGCCTTTACAAAGGTTTGCTTATGAGGGGCAAGTGAGAGGCCACATTACAGAACATGATTGTTTTGTAGCCCAGTAGCAACAGTGGCCAAGAAGAGATAAATCCATCTTCTGTCTCACTTGTTCATACCTCCCCAAAAAATTAACCTGAGGATGAAAGTGTGCCTGGCTTGGGCTGTGGCTATGAAATATATTGGGGGGAGGAGAGAGGAAAAAGGGTCAAGATGGGGAAAAAGCATTTTCTGCAAGATACTTGCTCTGTTAAGCGTCAGCATATGAGCTATGATACAGTTCCAAAACACGGTGGTGGTTTCCTCTCTCCACTGCAAAAGAGGTTGGAGCTACTCCCAGCGTAGACTGAAATACATGCCGCAGCACCTGCGGTACTCCGAGCAATGCAGCCTTCGCAGAGGGGCGCGGTCTCAAAAAGCCTGCTGATTCCTGCAGCACCACTCCAGCCCCAGCCTCACAGGCCTTCGGTAACTGGTGGGCTTATTCAGATGAGCTCTTATCCAGCATGGCACCATCTCCTTGCTCTTCTAAGAGGACAGGAGGCATGCTCCCCCCTACTGACAGGGATACAAGCAGCCACCCTTGCAGCCCCTTCCCAGCACAACCAGTTGCAGTCCCCATTAGGCAAACGCAGTGACACGAAGCAGGGGCAGAGCAGGGTGTCTGGGGCAGGCAAGGCTACTTAGAAAGGAACTTGTGTGTAAGCACAGGAACAGGAAATCCCATCACACTTCCAAGCAACCGAGAGTCTCAGCCTGTCCACAGATTAGCCTTGTATGCTGGAGAGCAGAGTCACACTAGGGCCCCACAGCTGCTGGGTGTTTTGCATTTGAAAACCTCAGGCCCCCAGGTACTGTTACAAAACTCTGTGCTTAGTTGTGAAGACTACAAATGATCTAAAGCCTGATTTTTTCCTTAATGCAGGAGGGGAAATGAGCCTACATCTTTTGCTCCACCCCGTCGATCTGGAGGCAGAAGAGTAATTGAGAATGCAACAGAAGGATCTGAAGAAGTTGATGCAAGAGATGGAGATTTCAATGGAACAAAAGCCAGTGAATAAACAACACGCTTAAAAATTGCACTGCAGCAAGGGGAGGGAGGATGTTATTTAGCACCGTATAAGTCTACTCTTAGCGTCAAGGTCACATACACCCACTCCTCTGATGATAATAAAAGCACAACTGCCTTCTCTCCAATGTATAGATTGAAGTATCGCAAAACTTATTTTACCATGAAATGTATTTGAAAAGGTTTTTTAAATTCAGAGCAATTCACTTGGAGAGATTTCCACAAAGCAAGTTCTAGTAGCTCAACTTAAATCCCAGTGAACTGCAGTTTACACAGAATTTGAGACTGCTGCAGGAAAAAAGGCATTAGCCAGCTTTTCTTAAACCTGTCTACCCTTCATTTTGTCTTTGAGTATTTGATTAATATATGGGTTTTTTTTCCTGGTTACTACACCCCTGATGCACCATTCACAAGGTGGAAGTGCCTTTTTAAATCACTTACTGAAAAATAAAATATCATTTGTTCAAATTAAGTCAACTGTTATGGTTTTATATGCACCATGGATGTGCTTACACACTAATAAAAGGCTATAAAAACCACTCGAGTTTTTTTTTTTGTGCAGGCATCACTGGGGTGCAAGAGAACATGCTGGAAGAGAATGGGAGATGCAGTGGAGTTTCTTTACAACTCAAATACCTTTTGCAAAAGGTGAACTGTAGTCACTGAAATGAAAAATTGATTTTTCTTAAGCAATGGATTGTGAAGGAATAAAAAAATACATACACTCAGCTGAACATAAAGTGATATGAAGCACTCTGGACAGGTTTGCCTACTTCATGGACACACAGTGCTCTCTGAGGTATCCTAGGGTGTATCCAAGGGCTGGTAGACATGACAGAGGACCTGCAAGAAACCTGCGCTCTTCTGGTGTGGCAGCCAGAAAACAGACAGGGTCTTAACAGCCTACATTTAGGCAGTTTAGCCCACCCTTGAAGTCTGTATCTGTAGGGATAGTTCCAACTCAAGACTCTAAGGCATGGTGGAAACAATTAGAAACAACAACCCACACTGAATGCAGTGATCCAAGCCAAGCTATTCTGTATTAAGGGATCAGGACATTGAGACTTCTATTTTTGGAGCACTCCACCCAGACTGCAGCCCATTACCAGGAACTATCAAGACCTACCAAGATTCTGGCAGCTCTGGTACTTCCAGACAGCAGCTGGCTTTGCAGTCACACAGGGGCAGCAGAGAACCATACAGAGCAAAGCCAGGCATGGAGCTACTCTGAACCGAGTAGCTTACTAAAGCTACTCGAATAGCTGTAGTGAGTGATCACTAAATGTCTTAGATTGTAATGCAGGTGAACTTTAAGCAGTATAACTACAAGGAGAGTAAACCATACTGAAGCATCCACCTTGACGGCTAATGTGATCACCTGCTAAATCTAAACATTGTCCCTGAAGGCAACAAACATGAACATCAGATTAGGCACCACTTAGCCAACAGAATCAGAGCCCAAGGAATTCTGTCTGCTCATAAAACAGCAAAGGAAGAGTTTAAATAAAAATCCATTTAGAGCCATTAAGTTGACAATCTGCAGAGGAGGGGCATTAGGAGTTATCAGAAGAGCACACTCAGTTGAGTTCATTGCTTCATCAGCCACACAGCCCAGCTCTGTAAACATGCTCAAGGGCTGGCTGTTAAGCGCACAGTTGGTGAGTCTGCATGCGCAGAAACAAGATCGAGGAAGTCAGACTTCATACAGAATGGTCTTAAGCACCAATGCTTGAAGCAGAACCAGCAAACTGAACATGGAGCCCTTCCAACAGGATCTCATCCAAAAAATTATCATGCACACACATAGCAGTAGAGATTGGTCCAATGGTTACAGCAGTGCCCCAGCACTTGAGAAACTCAGGCTACAGTCCCAGTTCTGCAAAGCTTGTGACAGAATAAGGAATCTGAGAGTATCTTTAATAAAACTACAACTGAAAGAGTGTTTCTGCAATAGTGGCCTAGCCAAAGTTCCTGAATGACAGAAGGGTTGACGTTGGAAGGGACCTCTGGAGATCATGTAGTCCAACCCCCCAGCTCAAGCACGGTCACCTAGAGCACATTTCCAAGGATTGAGTCCCAGACAGCTTTTGAATATCTCCAAGGATGGAGACTCCACAACCTCTCTGGGCAACCTGTTCCAGTGCTCTGTTACCCTCACAGTAAACAAGTTTTTTCTCACGTTCAGATGGAACTTCTTGTGTTTCGGTTTGTGCTTGTTGTCTCTCATCCTATCGCTGGGCACCACTGAAGAGAATCTGGCTCCATCCTCTCTACGCCCTCCCTTCAGATAGTTATATGCAATGATAAAATCCCCCCTTAGCCTTCTCTTCTCCAGGCTGAACAGTCCCAGCTCTCTCAGCCTTTCCTCATAAGGGAGATGCTCCAGTCCCTTAATCATCTTAGGAGCCCTAAAGTAGTCATTAGTAGTCCTCTCCCAAAAGATGTCCTGCTACAGAGGTGACTATTCCGGACTAAACAGTTTTGAAAATTCTCAATGGCATATCAGCCCATAGTCTGTCTGGATATATCTGTGGTCACATTAATAACATCTCTCTCCAATATATTAATAGCATATCTATAGTATATCTACATATAATATCTGTAATAGTCACTTTAAATTGAAAACTGGGGCTCTAGCACAACCCCAACTCTCTACCTTATCTCAATGCTGATGCTCAATCTTGCTGCAAGCCAGCTTTCACACCAAGCAGGCAAATTCTGGCAATATCATAAGGAAAATGCAACTCGTCCTGAGCCATCCCTCCAGGCTACACAGTGCACTGAACTGGAGTCCATGTGTAAGCACAAATGACAAAGCAGCCCGTGCGCTTCAGTTCCTCATGGATAAGAAAAGTGTCAGTTCCCTATGCGAGAGGAGAGGACAAAGTCATGTTAAAACAGATTACAGCATCCTGAGCCAGAGTTCAAGATTTTAAGAAAGCATAATGCCAATACTAGGCAGTACATAAATCCCAGGGGCATCTTTACCTATAGCATTATTTACATTCCTCAGGGTAAGAAACCATGAGAGCAAGAAAGAGATACAGAAAGATCTCTGCATGTTGATTCAGCAAAGAAGGTCTCTTCAGGCTTCATTAATCAGAAACAGAGGAGATACTGATGACAAACATCTGTGCATAAATCATAATGACAACCTGCAAAAAAAATTCAAAATGAACCAACAACTACCATTCAAAATAAGCTTTATTCTGCTTCCCAGATAAGCCAACTTTGCAGATGGCATGAAGAATGGAAATGATCTGCAGTTATTTTCTATTCCAGAGAAATAGATACATCAGTGGCTGTTTTCACAGCATTTAAAAACAAACAAACAAACAAAAAAACTCCCTCCCCAAAACAAAAAGATGTTTGGCCATGATTATTGCAAGTACCAGCTTCTGTAATATATATTAATACCATGAGTGAACCCACTCCACTTAAAGAAGAAAAAAAGAAAAAACAAAACAAAACACAGTACTGTTTGGTAGGGAAGAACTCTAATTTAAAAATAACTCAGTATTCTGATACCCTTGATCAGTAGAAAGGACTTTTCAGGTTAAAAAGCCATTTCTAAATTAGTAACAGCTGAAAGTATATATTCTTATAGAAAAAACAACAAAAATAAAGCTAAAAAGCCTCTCAAATAACCAAGGCACATTAAAAAAGGGAGGTTTGGAAAGCAATATAACCCATCTACTAAAACGTTAGAACTAGCAAGTTAATCAGGTCTCTTGCTTCCTCCAGCAGCCAGGCTTTATATACAGCAAAATGGGATGCCTGTATGCTAAGCCAGTGCAAAGTCTCCTACTTTGCTGTATTCCTGGGATCTCCCAAGTACTCCAAGCATTAGACATTCCTCACCTTTAAATGCGACCTATTCTTAATGGCAAATTATTGCTTACAAAACCATCTTATCGCTACAGAGGCGGGAATTTGTGTTGCAGGATTCTGACAACAAACATCCTGCAAAGAGCTGAGCAGCTTCCCTACAGAAATACCTCGGGCTCCATCCAAAAAAAACAAAAAACAAAAACAAAAAAACCCTTCCTCTAATCTGGGTGACTGAGGCATACAACACCCAAGCCAGAAAGCCAGCACAACTAGAATTCAAGCCAGAACACCATGGTACTGTATCAAAACCAGAAGCCTGAGGAGCCGCACAGGGAATACTGCCTCTGCCATAGGCAGAGGGGCACCAGCTTTGACAGTGTCAAAGAAGCGACTTTCAAGGAGTTATTTACAGCAATTGACATAGGAAGCAATTTAAAGTACTGTGCTGGCAGTCAGCACTGCTTCATCACACTAGTCACACAGCTCAGCTAAGAGGCCACACTGGGCAAGACCACAGGAGACCACTGCCAGCTGCAGCTTCTTGTTCAGTTCTCACCTACCCTTATGCTGATGCCTGGTTGCTCATTAGTATTCTCTTTAAAACTAAAGTTTGAAATATATATATTTATATATATACTCTTTTCGTTTTCCAAAGCCAGACAGTCTTTTCAGAGCAGCATCTTGACAACACCTTGTGAGGGATGGCCCATTGATCCTGGAATATTTGAAGGCCGTGTTCCAAACTCTAGGCGTTTCACTAACCTGCAAATACAAAACAGAGCAATTAGTGCATTTGCTGTTCAGTTTTACCATCTTTATCAGATTAACTGGTCACTTCCAAAGAACACCACTCAGCATGAAAAATCAACAGATAAAAGAATACCACCTTGAACACTAAATGAGCCTGCTAGTTAACTGGGTTGAATTTCCACTGTAAAACAGAATCACAGAATCGCTGAGGTTGGAAGGGACCTCTGGAGATCATGTAGTCCAACCCCCCTGCTCAAGCAGGGTCACCTAGAGCACGTTGCACAGGATTGCGTCCAGGCGTGTTTTGAATATCTCCAAGGAAGGAGACTCCACAACCTCTCTGGGCAAAAACATAGCTCCATTTCCCTCTGAGTACTGAGAAGTGTATTTTTTACAGGTGTTGGAATTTCAGTTCTAGCATTACAGCAGTAGAAGTGTTAATCAGCTGTAGGAATATGCAAATGAATGGCCCTGGAGGCTTTCACATAAGAGCTTTCATGAGGTTCCTCCCCAGGCTGGGATAGCAAGTACAAGATGGAGCACTCCTTCCATAGGACAACTCTGGACGCTGAGGTAACAGGACAAACCAGTATCGCAGGAGCAAGGGTCTGGCTGAATAACTGAATCTGGAATGAACTCTATTATAGGTGCTTAATTTACAGAGAATCTAAAGAATGTGCAATACAGGACTGGCATATTTAAGCAGATACTGAACTGCAACTTGTAATATCCTTGCTGATATTTCTTCACTTGTTAAAAGATAACCAATTCAAGTGTCCAGACAAATTTCTAAGTTGAATCAGATAACTTCTTTGGTCGTTTGCTCTCTGGGAAAGCATCTTAATGACTGTAAGACATTTGGATTGGACTGATTCCATTATCTGCTTTCTTCAGTTCTCCCATAAACAAGAATCTAAACTGTGATAAGGGAAGTCCCCACATGCCATAATGTTCCGGAGACATCACTTGCACAAGAACATAAAGCATAAAACAAACTGAGCCAATAAATGGCTCAAGTTGCACTTCCCCCCATATAAAAACTGGCTTTATAATAAAATAAATTACACTTACTTTGAACTTGTGATTTTTAAAACTTGCTCCCAGATCATCTTTGAATTTTACCAGCTAGTGAGTCCAAATTTTAAACTGATATGAAACATTCAAATCAGAATCTTGAATAACTAAATTTCAGACCTTTTGAAAGCAAAGCTTTACTAAAACTAAGATTTAATACTAAATAGAACAGTACCAGCCACAGAGTTCTCACTAAGAAGCAACAGCAGATCAGCACTAACCCTGTATCACACAGAGGCTGGTGAGGACTCAGGCGCGTTTCAAGGACATCTCTGTTCATGCACATGGACACTGTGGTTCTGTTTGGGGACTGGTCATACACAAAGTTTCTGCAAGATGCAAGTTTGGACTCCAAAGCCTAAAGCAAACACAGATGATGTAAGTGTCAGATAGCATCCTTCTTGCTCATAAGACACCAAAATGACATCTATGACATTGTTTTTTGTTAGACAAGCTGTCTAGTAGAGGAACCTTGCTGATTCCTGACCCCAATTCCTCACACATTCTGAATTTTTGAGGGGATGAACCCAGTCATCGCAAGTGTCCCATTGAAGCTGAATCTGTTCCTGTAGGGGATGTTAAGGAGCTCATGCTGGTGTTCATCAGGAACAACACAAATGCCTCAGCTTCCTCAGGGAGATTTTGACACCTTTCTTACAGGCATCACTTTCTAGATAACTGAATGTTCAGTTGAGCTCTCTGCTTCCCTGGCCAGACAAACATTAGGTTGTAGGTATTAGGCAGTGTCTGAGGGAACTGAGCCACAGATACCCTGTTCTCCACCACATGCTCCCACCCTAGATTGCTCCACCTTTGTTGCTAGGTTATCTTTCAGCTGTTTATCTTTCAGCTGTATCAGTTGTGCAGTTCAGCCCATCAAAGAATTATACAAATGCTTGGGCCAAAAAAAAAAAAAAAAAAAAGCACTGGGGCATGGGGAAGAAGACAGAAGGAAGATGTGGATAACTTTTTCAGCAGCACCACTGCCTTAAAGGTCAAGCTACAGCCTAACATGGCATTAGGCCCTGCTCAAAACACTACTGGGCAGACTCCATCAGTACCCTCCTGGGCAGCAGGCAGCAGCCTGCTTTCTTCTCTGCCCTTCACAGGAGCACATCAATGCCCTCCATGGGAGCAGGTCCCCTCCTCATTTATTCTCACCAGTTTGTTCTTCCTTCACATGCTCTTTCAGGGACTTGGAGAGGAAGAAAGGCCAGGACTCTGCACGGGATTAAGATCTCAGAAAAAAAACAGAGCTTGGCCCCATCTTTATTTGGAGGTGGACAGAAACATGCAAAGCCCGGGCCAAATTTCAAGGCTTGCTTGGCCAACATAAGGGCTGAGCTACTCTTTCCAGTCTCCCCTGAGCATCAGTGCAGAGGGTCAGCTCTGGCTGCTGTCTCAGACAGCTCTACCTTTGCCAGGGCATTGGCTAACAGCTAATCACTCACCCCTACTTTCCGCAGCAAATCTCCCACGATGTTAAGTGCAGATATTCTGGCAGCAGGTGTGAGAGGGGTTGCACTGTAACTGTCCTCAAAACCTGCAGGGCAGGTTAAAGAATGACACATTACCCACTGTGAAAAAAGCTTTGACACTGGAGGTCAGAAGACAGCCTGACATACAGAGCAGAGGAAACATCAATATCTTCACCTTTTTCCATCTGACCTTCAGATCTTCCACATCCATTAAGAGTAGGAAGCTCTGCCTCACTGATGCAGCTCAAGTTACACTGTCCTAAGCTAAAGTCTCCAGATATGTGTGGCTTAGGTTTCTAGAGATGTGTGCTAGCAGCCCACCCTGCTTCTCTACTGCTGCAGTGAGACCACAGAGGTATGTTCTTCATCTCTCATTTTTTCTAGAATTTCTGAATCCTCTCTCTTTTACAGAAGCATGAATAAGTGAAACATAATTTTTAGGTTGAGAGTACCTAAGCCCACAATCAGACTTTGTTAGTAATCAGAGCTGTAATATCAAATCATCAGTGTATGACAGTACAAGAAACTCCCTCCATTTACTCTCCCCATACATATGAACACAGTTACTCAATCTTTCTGGAGTCAAATTTCTGGCTTTTTAGGTGAGAAGATGGAGAGCTAGTGTTGGAGGTGTGGAATATTTAAGTAATTTATGCTCATGAAAAGGTAACTGATACTACTGGCATGAAAGCAGAGATAAAGTAATTTAGTACAGACAGCTAAAATGACTTATCCTGCTGTTTCAGAGATTAAAAAAAAGTCTCTCAAAGACTACCTACTCCACTGAGAAGCCAATTCATAACAGAAGTGTGGCATCAAAGATCACACTGAAGTTTTAAAAATTCTTCTCCTAAATTAGCCCAAATGTCTCTGGGACAGTTGTGAAGTGCTAGTAAAAATCCCAACAGCTCATCTTGTCCCTCACAATAATTATTACTAGACAGTTCACATCAGTGGAAATTAATGGCCTACAAATAAACACCCAAAATCACAGTCTGAATACTGAGACCATGGTGATTAAAACACACATCTCAGTGCCCTTTTTCTCACTCTCCCTGCAGCTAGAAAATGTGGTAAAAACAAGTGTATCAAATATTATTTCTGTGTCGGTCCCCTGTCAGTCACCTCTCCTAAATGTCCCAGGAGTGGATATGTTCATGTTGGGTGTCCGGTGTACCGAAGGGGTTGAAGGCACAGATAACGATGCTTGCACTGCCGTGTCTGTTCTTTCTGTTTCCACAGTGGTTCGCATCGGTGTTTTGGGTTTCTCCTGTTTCTGCTGCACCGCAAGCTCTTGTCGTAGATCTATGAGATAAGCAACACAAACAAAGCCTTTGGAATATGTAAGCACCAAGACAAACGCAAGTGAAAAAGTTTGTTTTACTCAAAAGAATACTTCATCTTCACAAGGAGAATAAAGCCATTTATCTCTCTAAAGATTACTCCAGGCATATGCTCAAAACCTTGGTGATCACTAAAGGCTTTCCTGGGACTTTGGCTCAAGGTGTTCTTGTAGTATTAGTTCAGTTACTACTACCTGGCTGTAAGCTTTGTATCCTTTCAAAAGGTTTCCTTTAGGCAGGGAATTACCTTCCTGCCAAATGTTACAGAACGTGCAGAGGCATATCAGGACGGAGGCTTTGCAAAGTGGTACACATTGCTTACGTCCCAACTCCCTGCCGGGCTGACACCCAGGCAATTCTATCTGTTGCACCCTTTTCCCTTCCACATCGATTTCCACATCTAGCAAATGTGAGCTGAGGCCAGGAGGAAGCTGTGTCATTATCTAGCCAAGGAACGGAGCCCTCATGTCCCACAGCCTGGCTGTAGCTCAGAGAAACTGCCCAAAGGTACAGAGTCTGAGCAGAGCTGAAAATAGGTTTTTACAGCTCCATAGTTACATGGCTCTCCTTCTCACCCGGTCTTACCAACAGGTATCAGGAAGCTAGCATGTGAAGCTACTCAGAGACAACTGGAAATCAGTCACAGTCCTCCCATCTCACCACCCCATTAGTGTCTCATTGACTTCATTTCTCACAGGCCAGGAAACAGAGGTTAGGGGTTACTAACATTGTTCTTGGCAGGTTACAAGAAGCCAGACCAGCGCATGCACCAGCTTGGCTGGCTCTACTTGACCCCTTAAGGCCCTGAGGTATTGTCACAAATCAGAAGGTTGGCAGACTTTTGCTCCTTTGAGCTGCTCTGGAATGAGGTCAGAAATTCAGGGAGTGGGATGGACAGTCCTGAAGTTTCCTCATTTGCTTCTACATTTCAGATGGCAGGTTTAGAAGAGGAAAATTTAAAAGACAAGCTCCAAAATACATTGGGAGGACTGGACAGCTACAAGTTGGAAGGGGAGAAAGTGAGAGATAGGAGTAATCCACTATCAAACCTCTAGCTTCATCTTTCAGGCGCTGCACAGACTCCAGAAGATTCTCTTTCTCATCCAGTTCACTCTCCAGAAAAGCATTTCTTTCAATAGCCTGGTTTAAACGCTGTTCAAAATCCTCCAAAGACATTATAGTGGCTCTGAAAGAGAGTGTACAAGATGTCACTACCAGATCCTTTAAGTGCATACAAGAACCGCCTGTCCTGCAAGAGAAAGCAGGATCTGTTTTTTATTTTTGCTTGTACGATATGACAGGGGAGTAGAGGTGCTGGGGGGAGGGGGAGTCACATTTCCCATCTGCCACAAATGTCATCATCAAAATCATCACCTAGAGTGGTTAGTTCAGAACAGCAGCGCTAACAAGCACCACACCGCAAACAGCTCAGGGTCACCCTGCTCACAAGACAGGACAGAGCTGGAAAAAGAAAACACAGAAGGATAGGTCACCTTTTTGCTCTTTCCAAGTCATCGTTGGCTTGTTCAAGTTCTCGAATATATTTCTGAAGTTGATCTTTAATAGCTTTTGTCTGTGCCAGGTCATCTTCCAGCGCGGAGATTTGCCTGTACCCTTCTGAATGCTGCATTTCAATCTTTTCCTAACCAAAGACAAATCAAACAGCGCATCAGGGACTTAGCAACGCACATTCTCTCCTTTCTTTGGTATTGACTCAGCCCCCTTAAAGAGAGAGGGGGATCCCGTAAGATTTTTAACATTTTACTAGTTATAAGGTGATGTTTCTCAACAAAGCCATTTGCTCCCATATTTCTGGACTACCAGTAGGCAAGATCTCTTCCTGTCACTCCTTATCATTAGATGGTGCTGGGGAGCAATTTCCAACCTCCAAAGCACAGGGCTGTTCCCTGCTCTCCCAGACAGTTCTCCCTTGGGCTCCCCCATCTCTCCTCTACTCACGAAGGCGCAAGAAACATCTGCTGCATGCAGAGAGCTTTCAGCCTTTCTCCAAGGGAAAGACTTAAACAGCAGCAGCTGGTTTGTTCACATGTGCAGTGTCTCACTCAAAGGCAAAATGAGGAAAAGAGCATGCCCAGGTCCTACCCAGCACAAGCAGGTGGCCAGGCATGCAACAGGCACAGAGCTCTAGAGCTCCCACATCACCATGCAATCTGGGTGAAAAGGAAAAAAAAGGAGGCAACTGGACAGGCAAATCCTACCCTGCTGCTGTAAGGTGCAGTTGACATTCACAGTGGAAGGGCCCAACAACCAGCATCGCATTTACAAAAACCACCCAGCAGTGCCACAGAGAATTTACGGGACTCACCAGGCAAGTAGCTGGCTAGAACGGGATTGCCTGCCAAAGGCTGTAAGCCTGCCACCTTCCCCATGATCCACTTTTGTAATGGGAAGAACATCCACTGATTTCCTGGGGCAAAGTGAATCTGTGTGCATCCCTGAGCGAGATCCAGTGCAATTTCTGAGCCCCAAGGACTCTAGCAGTGCGCAAAACAGGATGTGAATGAAGCCACTTATTTTCAACTACAAGACAAAGTCGAGTGGTACTTAGGAGTCCAAATGACAAGAAAAAAAAATATCTAAGCATGCCATCAGAGCTTGTTACATACTCCCGTGGAGCCTGCAAAATTCTTCACTGCCCTGTGGTTTTATTAGCCCAAAGCAGGTTCAGAGCTCCATATCCTAAAACATTTCAGGTGTAATTATGTAACATGATTGGGACATTATCTTAAAACAACCTCTGTCTCCCTTTAGGGCATGTACACAAGGGTACATTTGGGAGAGGCACTAGAGGAAGGAAGGGTTAGCTTCTCCACGCAACATCATCTCTCTCCTTCTGCTGTCTCCATATGCAGTTAGCTCTACATCATGTGAAAAGCCTCACAGCACATCATCTACTGCAACACTTTATCCCCACCACCTTGATATCAGATCACTTCCACACGCCCGAGACTTTTTCTGAAGCTCCCAGACTGCTGTATAACTAGCATTCCTGAAGTGCTTCTCAGTCCAGCCTGCAAGTACAATACACTTGAAATCACTGAAAACAAATCCAGGCACAAGAATTTGAAAACCAGAGTGTGTAGTCTAGCATGACTAATAATTTAAAGAGAGTTGTTTTAGCACATGTAATGCAGAAACAAGGAGGAGGGAAAGATACCCATTCTGAATTAAGAAATTCCTACTTGATTACAGGATGGTGACACATTGCCATAATTCCTGCTTTCTGAAGCACAGGTGCATGCTGAATTTAAGCACCCTAAGCTCTGAGAGATGGATTACTTTCAGCTAGCTTTTCAAGACTCACTAAACAAACCCTCCAAAGCATTATTTCCATTTAGTTTTAAGTAGCGTGAACTTTGTGGTTTCTCAGGGAGCAAGCACACATAACAGGCTGGTAAGCTCAAAGCAACAAGCTGTGTGGGCCTGGCAAGCTTCAATAGTGTTGACCTACATGTAGACACCAGCCATTGATGGGCTCAGTTAACGCTGCTGCTCAACAACAGCTTCATGAGTTTAATGTTTTGCTCTTGAATTGATTCAGATAAAAGACCAGAACTGCAAGGTCTGAGTCTTTGTTTTTAGCCAATTGTAATAAACTGTCAGCTGATCTGACCATCAATAGAGTCTCTGTTCCTTCACTGCAGGCTGTTACTGCAGTTTTCAGGCTGCATGAATAACCAGTTGTTACAGGTTTTGTTTCAAGCAGACTATGTTTTTATAAAGTTATCTACCGTGAAGAATAAGTAAGGTTTTTAAAGTATGTTTACTCTCCACTTCTTGAAGATTTATGTTGATTCCTGTTTCATTCCCAGTTGTTGCAGTAAGATTGTTCATAGTCCACTCCTGATATTTCAGCTCTTCTTGAGAAAGAAAACAGTCCACCCTCTCCCTAAAATGGTAAGTAAATGGACTGCAGGTTTTATTTTTGTTGAATCATTATGCCTTCTCCCCACACCCATCAGCTTCCATGGGTATATGTGGCTACATGGAACAAAGTAGACAACTACTCCACACAACATGCAAAACATTAATATTGCAAAGGCATTGATACAACAAGAATAAAGACCAGCCTGAAGTAACAAGCACAATGAAGCGAGGTGCAGAGTTGCTGCTATCAGTATGAAAAATAAATAAATAAATCACTGAGTGGGGAGGCAAGGGGAAGGAAGGGCAACAGGACCTCTGTCTGGAACTGAAAAATAATTCCTTAGGACAGTAATCTGGGCAATAGTCATCAAATATAACTCTTTAGACCAAAAAAGCATTGTAAATGTGGGTTAATCACTTATACATACATCTTCACTCCCATTAGCTCACTATTGCATCCAATTGAGTAGAAGCGTAATTCAATTCATCTCTGCTTCCACAGATACCAACCTTGCCCTGCAAAGTACACGATAGTGTTTCTTGAGTCACTACAGCTCACTTATGAGTGAAATGCCAACAAGATTAGACTTTTTAAAAGGCCCACCAACTTCAGTGACAATTCTTCTTCAAGTTTAAGGAAACCTAATAGTATTTTCTAAGCCTGTCAGCTAGTTCAGGGGAGAACACTACCCAGTAGCAGCATCTTCAGTGAGACTGAACTACTTAAGCCTCTGTGGTAAGAAGTTCCATCTCAGTAAGCTCATATCCCCTATGTTTTATAATTATGAAAATTAATGCTTTTCAGCTGGTTCTTTATTTCACAAAAGGCAAACCAAGTGTGAGGCGGCTAAAACGTTTTTCCCACATACAAACAGCTCCAGTGACTAAACCAGGAATTAATGGGTTTCATGGCTCTCAGTTCTGTGCGTTACCTACCGGATGCTGCTTCCTAGCTCTTCTAGACTATACCAGATAATAATTACACGCAACTACATAAAAAGGTTTTAAAACAAATTAATTCTTTTTGTGTAATGCAACACAACTTCAATGTTTGTATTTTGATTGTCCACATTATTATCTGGGTCTGCACAATGCAAACAGCAAGAAAGCCATGAACAAAAGCACTAAGTAGATGGAAGAAAGAACAGAACAGCAGCGCTGGTAAGTTCATGTTTAGTCTCTACTCTACTGCCAACAATTTTCTCCTGTCTCAAATCCATCCTGAAATGTAGCCACAACCTGCAAACCTGCTCAGTAACACACAACCTGCTCAGTAACATTAACTGAGGTATTTATCACTCTCACAGTGGACAAAAGATAGATGTTTCTTTATTTTTCATGACTTTTCAGTTTCCCATTCAATTTCTTTGAAGCTCCCTGTCCACAAGGCAAGTTGAATCTGCACAGTCTCACTCATCTTCGCACTTAGGATGCAGACACTGTATGCATCACCCATTCCTACCTTAACTGACTCCAGTTCCATTCGCAGACGATTGTTTTCTGATAGAAGGTCTCTGTTTCTGGACTCTGTTTGTTGCAGCTGAGCCTCCAGTTCAGCTTCGTACTCTCGACTCCCTTCCTGGAACTCGCGCAGTTCCTCCTGGGTATTCTCAGCACTAAAGAGCAATTCCAGCAACAGAACTTATCACAGTGAACCAAAACAACCTCTCTTGTATACTTGAGAGGAAGAAAAAAAAAAAAAGAAAAAGAAAAAAGAATCTATCTATATGTACTTCTCTTTAACATAGAAGACTGTCCCTCTCTCTCGACACACATAGTCAAAAGAAAAAGAGGACTGTCTGCAAATGCTTCCCCTTAAGCACAGAAAACCACCCAAAACAAATTGTTAAAAAAAAACAACCTCCCCCTCACCCACTCCCCCCAAAAATCCCCCAAGGTCTGTCTTTATGCTAACAGTGTTCAAGACATATGGAGTCTCTTAAGCCTGCACACAGTCTACCCTCCATCTGCATATTTAACCTATTAAACTATTTAATTATTCATTGGGAAATATGAATGAAGACGTTTTCTGTTAGCAATAAAAAGAGGGGAAAAAAGGGAAAAAGAAGGAAAGGAAGGCCTATCCTTATATTCTAATCAAATAACTTTATTAAAAAAAAAATCCTACAATAATCTGAACAAGCAGCACTGAAGGGTCTGAATACCTGGTCTAAGAAAGGATCCACCAATATCAGCATCAGACAAGTTTGGAATTTTTCAGGCTCTACTGCATTTAGACTGACATACTGAGCTAAAAGGAAGAGCAAAGCATGCTGCATCTCAGCCAGGGCTCTTCGCCCATCTAGGTGCTGCCAAAAACCATCCTTGATCCATACAGATATATCAAGGGTGAACAGCAGCATCTCTCTTTTTGTGATGGCCTGGGTTATCCACCCCCAACAAGGTTCTGCAGAGTGTTCTGTTTACTCAGGCCACCCACAGACTGCAGTCAAGAGTACAATTTCAGCATACACAGGGCTACTCAAACCAGAGCAGGTATCAAAAGCAGCAGTGCCACAGCAGCAAGATTCAGTGCTCAAATGAGTACAAAGGACTCTGGGCTGGCGTAGCTTATGCAGAAGCCTGTGCCACTGCATTGCTATCGCTACCACTCAAAATAGCTGAGCTATCTTGAATTTCTCTCTCCATGTGCTGCTATCTATGACTTTGCATGCAGCGTGTACACATCCTATTGAAAAACTTAAAGGAATGAAGTCATTGCCTTACCACTGCTTATACTTCATAGCCAGCTCCTTCCAGTATCTAGATTCCTCCTCCACTGAGCTGAAGCGATGTCCTTCTGAGTCTTCCATGGTGAGTCCCCAGCTGAAGTTAGAACTGTTTCATTTTTTCACCCCTGGAAAATTAAAGGATAAAACATAAGAGCTAATGTTCTGTAGCAAACTACCTCAGTGCTTTTTTTCTGCAGAGTGGTGTACCTCTCCTTGCAGAAAGTCACTGGATGACTGGAGACCAAATTAAAGACCAGCCTGGACAAGGCCCTGTCATCCATGCCATGAAAAGTGAAGGAATAGCAGTATCTACCAGCAGGATCTACCCCACCTTCTGAGTGCACAGCACAGAACACCAAACCTCAGGTATTATCCACAGCTGTGCAGATGCATGCAGAACACAGCTGAAAAAAAGATATCTCAGAAAGAGACACAACTTCAGCTCCAAAGACGGTGCAATTAAATTTGATTTCAACAGCCCTAAAGACGCTTACCCTGAAATTAAAGAGAAGCTTCAGAGAGACGTGGAAGAAGTAGTCGAGAAACTAATTTCCATGTTAACGTTTCCAAGAACGCCCAATTTATTTATGGACATAACTGCTGGATACATGTGAAAAATTTCTCCCAAAGTCAAGGCAAATAAAACTACCTGACTTTAAACCTGAAATATCACCATCTGTATACGGCTGAGAGCTACAAGACATCTGCATACTTCAGAAAGCCATGGGAGAAAGGAGCTCCAGAAGTTCCCAGGGAAGAGGGGATAACATATCCACAGAGGTTTTACTGCTCCGTTGTATAATATCACCTGGTTGGACTAGATACACAGACAGGCACCAGAAACTCAGTGAACAATTCTGGCTTTCTAGCTATCCCTGTGCCAGAATAAACCCAGTCACAGGATACAGTCCCAGATGGGAATGACACATGAAAGAGAGCCACATGGAAATCAAGAACCTTAAGTTGGTCACTCCTACTTGAAGACTTAAGTATCTAGACATTACAGTTAAACAAATGCCCTCTGATGGGCTTGATGCACTCCAATAAACATGTCACTAGCAAATATCATTTTATATGAGTTAGTCTTGACAATGGAGAAATATCAGACTTAATGCTCTGGATAATCTGCCCTGCGCAACCCTGGGCAAGGTAACAATTCCATATAGACATTATCAATTTAATAGAAACCTCAATAGATCAAGCACAGTATATAAAGGTGGAGTCAAATACCTCATTACAGTGGCAGTTGTCAGAAGCCTAAATTACGAGACTAAGAGTTGAGGAAATATAGTCCAACTATCAAGTCTCAGCTCTAGATCTACAAAAACAAAGCAAACTGAGCAACAGTCCCCAGAGGTAATCCTAATAGGGTAAAGAGAAAACATAGTCAAAGCCCTCAGAGATCCTTTAGATACCAGTCCTGCCTTCTACTTCTCTTATTTTGAATATTCAGGAAACACTGGAGTAGACCTTCTGAGCAGCGTGTCATAGCTAAAGAAAATGTACATCCATACACACTACACTCAATGAATGACAATGATTCATAACCTGTGTTGACACTTTCCTCTTCTGAAAACCTCCTGGTTTAAACAGGATTAACAGCCATCTATCTATGTGGCAGCTCTCCTGAGGCAAACATAAGAAATTCTGACCACTACTGATGACAACGGTATCAAGTAACCCAATGAGCTCTGGGAATCTAAAGTCCAATCTTAAAAGATCCAAGCAGTGATGCAAAGCACAAGTGATTTTTCATAGCCTAGGTGACTTTCAGGATGTAAACCAGCAAAGAGTAAGTGGCTGTCACAGCTAAGTGGGCTGCGACTACACATCTACAGGACTGTGCCCAGTCTCCTTGATGCACAGTATCAGTTACCCGCTTATGAAAATTATACTCTCATTTAATTGGGAGCTGGAAGGGCAAAGGAAAAGTGCTTACGTTTTAGATTTATAATTCAGTTTCTTGACACAAAATGTTGATTAGACAAAGCTACATCTCTTTTCTCATAGCAGATAAAACCACCTCATTTGACATATTGATATGCTTCCAGCAAGAAGTCTCAAGGCTGCTGCTGTCTGTATATATTTTCAGAAACATATACTGGGGAAAAAAGAGGGGGAAAAGGGGAGCAAGCAAGAAGCATGGATTTTCCAAACAGCACCCTTGCCAATTAAATACAGAAAGCAAGACCAAGCACAATGAACTTTCCTGACGTAAGAGCGTTTATTACACATCTTCTCCATTATTTTTAAGCAAACTGAAAGTGCCTTTGATGTTAATAGACACATTTTATACTTAAGGCCCTGTGAACATGTTCACCAATCCATGCAGAACGCTTGTGAGGAAGACAATTTTCTCTCCTTTACAGAGAAGGGACAGGGAGGGAGAGTCAGGTGCAAAGAAGTGATGCAGTTGCAACGAGAAACCAAGAAGGACCAGCAAACCACTCCAGAGAAAAGTAAGCCAAAGTATCCCTAAGACAGTTATTTCTCACCACTTGGACAACAGGAAATTTCTGTATTTCTTCAAGAACAGTGATTCCACCCAGGGTATGCCCAGTTGTGTTGCACAAATTAAAACAGACTTCAGAAGTCTCCAAAAGGGAATTCTTCTGGCTGATGCAGGCACTACTATAAATCCCATGATATCTCGTTCAGACAGCCAACAGACATGATAAAAATGATGAAGAAATACAAGACGTCTTGCTCCTGAAAGTGCTCAAAAACGGCCTGGAATCAAAAGACCTTCAATTAAGAGGTACAGCTCCTGTTGGCCTCCAAGGCTTGAACATGCTCATAGCTGGGTCTCACTTGTCCTTTCACGTTGCACTTTGAAAGGACTAACAGGAGCCAATAGATCTGCATTCTTTTAAAATTTTACGGGTTGTGTCCAAAAAGACATTTACTAACTGGGCTATAAATTTAAAAGGGGGCCTACAGAATCTTAATAACTTTCAGAGAAGCTTAAAGATGCTATCCCTTTCTGTTGTTAACTGTCTTTGTAAACACGAGATTAGGAACCTACCCAGACCCACTCAGGGTGCTTTCCATTAAGAATACACCTATTTCATAGTTACCATTACTAAGTAGTACTTATAATTTAAAATTAATTTTTAAACTGTGAATACATGGAAGAAGGTGGACCTATATTTATTCCATAGGGATGACACAACATGGCAGATTGTTTCACTACCGTTCCTATGCCACAGGCACAAGCTTTTTGCCTGCAACATGCAAGAAAGACCTATTAGGTTCCCTATACACCTGCACTGTATCTTGCTGTTTTCTACATTAGAAAGGACTAGTGAAACGGAGGGCACAGGAGATGTGTGACCGCAGCTCACGAGGATTTTCAAACTAGCCAAAGATGCAAGATAAAAACTGAAAAGAAAAACTTTAAGTTTTGGACAAAGTATTAAATCTCATTTTTGACTAAATGTCATAAAATTAAAATCTCAAATATTTTTTTCTGACACGCCAGTAGAAATGGTAGGGCTTTGATTTTATTTTGTAATTTCCTACTGCATTCACCACTTGACCTTTAACTAGTTTGGAGCTAGTATGCAAAATTACTGGAAAGTAATTAACAAAACCAATTAGGAACTTTTCATTTCCTAGGATCAGTACAAAATAGGGGAGGGAATTGTGAAGGGGGTTTTAGCATTTTTTTAAATGGAGCTAAATGTGAAATGAAAAAAAATGGAGGGGAAAAAAAAAAAAGAAAAAGAGAAAGCCACAGCCTACAGCATGCACACCCTGGCTGCACCTTGTTTTTGCACACATCAGTGCCAGAAGATGCATCTGGCCAGACTTCCTGTGTGCAAGCCATACAAGTGCTGGTCACAGACATTACAAAATCTCTACATCATACAGGAAGTGGAAGTGTTCATGGGTGGGGAATGGACTTCTGCACCAAGAAAAACACCATCTACATATTTGTTCCCAGATACAATTTCACAGAAGCGACAGCAAAAAACAATACTTAAGGAAAAAAGTTAAGAAAAGCCACACGCATAACACTATTGAAGGAAATTAAATTTAGGAATAAGAATGCTGTAACCAGAGTTAAACTCTGATCAGGGTCTGAGTTCACCAAATTTATAAGGACATCAGCTTAGATTCTCTTTTAGCCCTAAAATAAAGGGTGGAAAGCAACCCTTGCATATCAAATACCCTTTTTTTACAAAGTAACATTTTAACTTGGTGTACAATGTTAGCCTATCTTTATACCAGGGCCTGACTCAGGGCAATTCCTATTTTAATAAAGTGTTAAAAAGGAAGACAGGAAAATGACTATAAGAGCAAAACAGCACCACAAAATCCAGTGTGTTAGCCATAGCACAGAGGATGAAGCTCCTACTGGACACTTTTCCCTAATTGTAAAAAAAAAAAAAAAAAAAAAAAAAAAAAAAAAAAAAAATTGCTCCTGAGAAGTAATTTCCCAGTCTTATAAAAACTATATCTGCTTAAAATAGTTTCCCTGCAAGGGTCTTCCTGTCACATAAGGGCTTATTTTCTTTTGTTTAATCAATACAAAAGAGAATCACCACAAGAGAGAAGGAAAAGGAAGAGGTTACCAGAGAGAGTGCCAGGATTACTACCAAATCCCGCAGCTAACGCCGAAAAGAAGTTCTCTCTGCAGGGTCTTCTCTCTCAAAAAGCCTTATTTCAGCAAAGCGCTCACCTTGCCAGGTACCAGTCCAGCTGCAGTATCTTTGAGTTTTAAGCGAGTTTTAAGGAAACTCCACCAAGAGTTGTCTCCTGAAATGCCTGACCTTGATGCTTCCAGCTCTAACCCCGCAGGTCAAAAGGCAGCAGCTCTTCGGGGCTTCCGCTCCCACGCGCGGGACAAACCCCGGGAGGGAACCAGCGCCTGGGAGCACCTCCCCCGCCCCCCCCCAGCAACCCTTCCAGCAGCTCCAGGCAGGTTCAGGCTCGCAGGGGAAGATGCGGGAAGGGAAGGAGGCAGGGAAGGAGGCAGGGAAGGAGGCAGGGAGGGAGGGGGCGGCCGAAGCTCCTCACAGCTGCCCCCGACTCCGCCCCGGCCACAACCGCCAACGCGCGCGGAGGAAGAGGGACGGGGAAAGGTCTGCGCCCCGCCGCGGCTTCCCGCCACGTGGGAACCGCCCCGCCGCCCTCGCGGGGGGGGGAGGGGAGGAGGACTGGGAGAGCCCCCAGCCCGCCAGCGGATGCAGCAAAGCCCCGCGCTCACCGCCTCCGCGGGAAGGGCCGCCCGGCTCCGCTCCGCTCCGCGCTGCCCCCGGCCGCGCCCCGGCCCCTCCGAACCATCACAACCGGCCCGGCCCGCCGCCCCATTGGCTGCCGGTCACGTGCCCCCGGCGGGCTCCGCCAATCAGCGCCGCCAGAACGCGCCTCCCGGAGCGCTTGGAAACTTTTTGTGTTACTTTCAAACGGGGCCGGGAGCGGGGAGCGGGGCCGGGAGCGGGGAGCGGGGAGCGGGCCGCCCCGTCCCCCTCCGCAGCGGCAGCGGCACAGCCGCACACCACACACCGGCCCCGGGCCCGGCCGCCTGCGCCCTCCGCGTGAAGCACGCTGCACCCTTTCAGCCGTGTTTCGGGAGCTGCAACGGGCACAAGCGCCTGCCTCTTCCGAGGAAGATGTTCGTGTTACCGTGAACGTTTTCATAACGTTAAAAATACTTTCCTTTGAAATATAAAAGAGGAAAAGCTTTACATCTTTCTTCCTTTTTTTTTTTTTTTTGGATTCCAAAGGCTATTCTCTTCTGAAAGAGCAGTGAATAGGTGATATTAACTATTTACCATAACTGCAACATTTTTCCCATAAAGTCCCCTTTCTATTACCAAAACAACAAGATTCTGTGCCTAGTCAAGCTATCACTAAATTCACTGTTGCAAGGACAAAGTCTTTTATGAAACACTAGAAAACAGCAGGCATCTACACCTCCCCCTGATGTCATCATTCCAGAAAATACGCTCACAAGCCTCAGGCGCCCGCAGGAGGAACGAGCTGGCCACAAACAGTGACAGAGCTGAAGCTCAGCGCAGCCAGTAAATTGTGTGACATACCGTCACCCTCGGGATCGATAGGAAGAGGGCTGAGGTACGCAGATGCCTTCTCAAGGGCCAGAGGCGTGTTCCTACCAACAGCGCACACAAGCGCTCGGTCATTAGGCGTGTCTGGTATTTGTTTCCTGAGTCAAAACAAAAACACAAATTACAGCACATATAGAGAGATGCTCCAGCCCACACAGGTATGGCCGCATGGCACCGAGTATCACTCTACACCCTTGCAGCCAGCTCTGTAACTGCTGGATGAGAGGCACCCACGTACAGGGCCTGATCCCAGTTTCAGTGATGCAATACCAGACCCTGAATTAGGGCCTGGAGCAGAGTCTAATTCTGCAAAGATTTAACTGTCTAAATTGGGAATGTGCCTCTCCCTAAAGGCTTCGTAGAACAAGACTTGGTCTGTAATAAAGATGATGGATTCTCTTCTAGCAGAATATTCCATTAAGAGAACTGTATCTATAGCTAAGATAACTTTAAGTGAAAAAAACTGAGTAAAATAATTTGGAGGTCAAATGTTCAGCAGAAGTAAATGGGGACAAGCTATTATACAACTCTAAATAGAAAACTAAGGTATTTTTAAAAATTGGGTCAATAGCAATTTGTAGTTCTGCCATTACGCAAGAATGTTTATCTTATTGGATAAGTTACAAAAAATAAGGCACGTGCCATCAGAGTACATATCCATAATTCAAAGATTTATATATTGTTTGCAGGTTAGGTAAGGTTAAGTAAGAATATTTTACTTCAATTCTTTGAATCTTGGGAGGATAGTGTGAGTAGGAACTTTAATATTTTTAATATTTCTCATCTTGAAATAATTTTTATAGAGCAAAGTTTATTAGATTTCAGAGGAAGCTGTTTAGCCTCTCACCTAATTCCAAAATAGTATACTACTATCTTGAGAAATGATAGACGCTCAGAGGCACTACTGTACAAAAGCAATAAATATTAATACAAAGGTTACTATAATTACTATCATTGCCTTGTTTGCAAGAACTATGAGAGCATTTGTCTGTTTTAAAATCATTTATGTTTTAAAATGCTTTTATTTTTATTTTGCTGATGAATAATTAATAAGCAGCAGTTTTTGTTGTGCTAAGGATCACATACTGGTTATTTTAATGAGAATGCTACTCCAACTCTTCTAGGAAAGCAAAGTTAGGAAAACAGTATAAATCATAAGTGCTGATAAGGTTGCAGTATCTTATCTTTTGGCAATAAGCTTATCATGGAGAAACCAGTATTTCAGAATAGGCAGGTGTGATCATTCTGGGAGAAGGAAGTCACAGTACATGACATGTTCCATTATTTTGACAATGCATGTGAAAAATAGCTGGTTTTTTTTTTTTTTTTGAGTGATCTGACATCAATATAACATAAATCTCTCTATATTTGTCTTACGTCGGTTTCAATCTTTCAATATTGCTTTATGTTCAGTTAGTTAAAACAATACAAAATTAATTGGCCAGGTCATTCTCAGAATATATCCTGCTTGTTCTATAGCCCAGGATTTAGGCTTTCTCTAACCCTCCAACCTAGCAACCAAAGCTTAACCACTATGTTTAATACTTCCAAAATTTAACCCTATGACACACAATTTTAACTGATAAAATAGATTGGTGTTAAACCCAACATCTCCATTAG
>NW_020450690.1:285480-287792 GCF_003343035.1 Apteryx rowi
AAAAAAAAAGGTAAAGGCATCCACAACTAACCAAACAGAACACTCTAAAGATAAAGCATTGAGAAGCCAATATTAACAGTTCACGGCAGTAAGACTGACAGCGCCAAGAAAACCTGATGATGTTGACAGTTCTTCTGTGCTTGCTGATGAAACGATTGCTTATTTATGATAAAGTTTGCTAAAAGCAATAGATGAACTCAATGGTTATCAAATGGACAATGAATACAAGCAGAAGATCACAAATCTAATGATAGCACCTTCGATTAATCACATGATAAACAGTAGCTTATTAGCTGGAACATTAGTCAAAAACAGAGGAAAAGATTTGCTTTGCTGCAAGAATTAAATAACTTACCACAGAACAACTTGCTCTATGGACTGATCATCAATCGGCATTACAAACTACTGATGTTTTTATGGATTATTGATATACCTAGCAAGATGTGACAAACATACGAATTAGAACATCATATACAAATATTGTTATCGCTGCAGAGCAAGTATTTAACATGAGTTAAAACTATTTCTGTGTATTTAAAGATATTACATAATTCTTTACAGTCTGCATATGTAAAATTAGATTTGCATCTGCTTAAGCTATAAATACATTCTCACTACTTTAATACCCTTTTTGGTATCTCAACCTAACAACTTTTCATGAAATTGTCCAGTGCTCATTAAAAACCAAAGTAAAGCACAACACATCACAGCTCAAAGCCCTGATACATTACATCCTGAAGGAACCATGGTAACAGGGGCAGGACTCGGTTTAGAAATGAGCATTGTCACTAAGATGATTCAGCCTGCTGGTGGCTGCAATCCATTAAGCAGAGGTAAAGTGAAGTTTGTGCCTAATACCGAGCATGGTTATGTCACCTACAATCAAAAGATACTGAGCTATCAGAGAGGGGAACCTCTGCCCTGCTCCTTAACTGCTGCCTCCCCCCGCGAGGGGCTCAGCTACCTGTATGCCGAGGAGCCGAGGCCCAGCTTTGACGACATGGCCTGGCTGCATGATCACGGCCCGGGCTTCTGAGGGAACCGCCAAACTGTGAGGCAGCGCTGTGTCTGTAGAAAGGTAAGAGCTGTTAAATCACAGACAAAGGTAGGATTGTTGAGATGAGGGCTGTTAGCAGCTCAAGAATTCAAGAGAGAAAAACACCAACATGGAAAATTATGAAATCTTAAAAGAAAAAGTTATGAAATCCTAAAAGGTTATCTTCAATTGGTTGGCAGTGTAACCCATGTCAACAGATTCAGTAGCTGATGACAACTTATCAAAGCTGAGGTAGGAGTGGAGGCCCACACTCCTGTCTGGCCAGCAGACCTCAGGTCTCTTATCAGGGGGTGGAGAGCACACTAATGCCTAGTCTACCAACTTGTTAAAACCTTGTTATTTTTTCACAGAATCACAGAACGGTTGAGGTTGGAATGGACTTCTGGAGATCATCTAGTCCAACCCCTCTACTCAAGCAGGGTCACCTAGAGCATGTTGCCCAAGATTGTGTCCAGACGGCTTTTGAATACCTCCAAGGATGGAGACTCCACAACCTCTCTGGGCAACCTGTTCCAGTGCTAGGCATCCTCACAGTAAACAAGTTTTTCCTCACGTTAAGACAGAGCTTCCTGTGTTTCAGTTTGTGCCCGTTGCCTCTCGTCCTATCGCTGAGCACCACTCAGAAGAATCTGGCCTCATCCTCTCTACACCCTCCCTTCAGATACTTAAACATATTGATAAGATCCCCCCTTAGCCTTCTCTTCTCCAGGCTGAAGAGTCCCAGCTCTCTCAGCCTTTCCTCATGAGAGATGCTCCAGTCCCTTTTGTTAGCCTGCAAATAATTGTTTTACATTTTCAAGCTGCATACTTCCTGCTTGTAGTGTTTCTTTGTACAGAGCTAAAGATGCCCAAAGTGACCCAGAGAAGGACAGTAAGGAACGACCAGATGCCTCTGCTAAAACAAGCAAACAGCAAATTACTGAAGAGCATTGACACTTCGCCACATTCCTTTGGCTTATGACTATACACAATCTTCAAGGAAAGAGGCTCTTAGGACTGTTAAAACTGTCTGCCCTTTGCACCACATCAAGGAAAACCTGTGAAACCTGTGAAACCTTTTTCTGTGAAAAAAAAGCTCTAAGGGAAAGTTTAAATTCTGCACGAGGCGTCAGAAGGGAAAACCGTCACCTTCAAGAGCCCATTCAGCTCTGGAGCACCTTCCCCGCTGCCGCAGGGCGCCCGAGCACAACTACTGAGCCCCGGGGGGCAGCCTGGCCCCCACGCAGGCCCGGGGCCGCCCTGCCCCGGCCCCGGC
>NW_020450690.1:288432-378736 GCF_003343035.1 Apteryx rowi
AGCGGCCGTTTGCGCGGCGGCGCCTTGGGGCCGTTTGCGGGGGAGGGGGTGGTCGGGCCCCGCCGCTGCCGCCGCTTCCGGGCCGCGCTGGGGGCTGCTGGGCAGCTGCCGGCTGCGGAGCGCCGCGGGTGACGCGCGGAAGCAAGTCGTTAACTTCCCTGTTATTTCTTCAGTTATCGCTTTAATTCCTCAACAAAGTAACTAGATTAGATGTTATCAGTTATTTTTAGAAGTCGCGTACTGCAGAGTTGTAGAAGTTGATGAACAATGTTTTATGCAAAGTAATATAGGAGTGCTTAGAATTCACTGAATAAACATTTCTACCTTTAAAAAAGATAAGAGGCAAGCTGTTATTTTGCTGTTTAAAAATAACTTAAGACTAACCTAATATTATGGAATACATTTGGTAGTTGTGCTCAACAGTAAATGTGAGGAGCTGAAGGAGTGTAGTTAACAAATGCAGCATGTAGTTGGAGAACAAGAAGACTTTGTCACTGATCATAGGGGTTTTTTGTTATAGTGTGGCTGAGCCTTGAACAAGTTGTTTTGCTTCTTTGTGGTTCTGTAAAGCTAAATTGATGTGGTGTGCCTTGAGGCAGGTTGAAAATTAGTAAGAATATTTATAAGTAACTTTTAATTATTTAAAACTTTAAATACTAAATGCTATGCATTTGATGCAAATATGTAGTTTTATGTTAGGTGATGAAAAGCAATGAATATGCAGTCTTTGATTCTTTCAGCTGAGTGCAATTGAATGAATATGCAGTCTTTGATTATCTCAGCTGAGTGTAATTGCTCTTATTCTGTATTCACTGCTTGAGCTGGTCTTGAAAATCTACTTCCTGGTTTCTCTTTGTGGGAGAATGCACTGAAATTTGCTGCAAATCATGTCATGTTATCAGCAATGTGTTTCTGGGACTTTGTAGCTACTGCAATAAACATAAACAACGCTTTCCTCAGATTACCTTACCAGTGCTTCAGGTCATAAGGAGTACTGTAACACTTACTATGGGAGTAGTCAGGGTGGTATCTAAAATGCATAATTAAATTAAACATAAATAATGCAGGTTCAGTGATCTAGCAGTGGTGGAATTTGTTTTACTTATTTGTGAATTTGTTTAACTTATCTTAACAATGATGTAAAGTTTGTTTTTTTTCTCCTTTTTTTAAGCAGGTTGGAAGAATGAAAGGAAAGGGAGATAAAAGAATGTTGAACCATTTTGTTTGGCTGTATGATGGAAGGAAACAAGACAGGGAACCTCTGCAATAGATCTTTTGGATGGCTTCAGCGAGAAGAGAATGATGCTAAGCCATGGCTCTGGAAACTTTCTGATTGCTTTTCTGCTGCTGAAAAAACTTTGCCTTGCGGTGCAAAAACGGTAATACTCTGCTTTACTAAAAGCATAGTTGAAATACTGGTGCAGAACAGTATAGCAAACTACAGTGCTATGGCTGGTTGAGGGAGGGGAGAAAGAGAAGGTGCTTATCGTGGTAAGCACAAAATTTACCTGGAAATTTAAGTTCTTTAGTTCTGTTCTCAGCTCTCATCAATCTTGGTGAAAGTGTATGAGTTGCTCTGCTTGATAGGTTTTACTCTCTTGACCTGTGTGTTCAGAATAATGTAACCAATCATTTCAAAAAGTGTATAAGATACATTCTTGAAAGCTCTCTGAAGCTATTGCTGTGGAGTAGGGAAGTATCCTTTATGCTTCCAGATTTTAATAACTTAGCCTGGAGACAAAATTATAATGTCATGAATTAGGTATCTATTAGTTATGGTAATTGCAGGATACTGTTCTTCAAAAATGTCTAATTATTCCTTGTTTTCATTGCTTTAAATGTTCCTGTTCTGTAACTGAATACTGTTGTGTATATTTAAAATGCACAGTGTCCAGGATTAAAAGAAATAGTACAACACGATGACTTGCTTGAGCCAGCAAGCTCCAGCCATAAAGTAACTTCATTCATTCATTGAAAGTCAGATTGAGGATGTATGAAAGATGTGGGGAAAACAGGTGAACAGGTATCCTGCTGTAATGGTCTTCTCTTGCTAGGGGTTAGGAAGAGAGTTACCATCAGTTCTGGAATTTAACTTGAACTGGCTTCAGAGTAGTTATTGGCCTAGTGCATCCTTTATTCATAAGAGGTGGAATCAGGTAAAGAGTAACTGTTTTGTACTTGGGTAATCAGTTACTCATTACTGTGTAGCAGGAAATGCATTAGATCCAGTTCAGAAAATAAAAGTTGTTCTGGTCTGAAGCTCTGGAGCAGTGAGTTGTATGCAGCTTTGCACTGCTGACCTTGACTGTTCTGGAGTTTCTCATAACCTCACTTAGTTTTTGCTTATACTGTTTTAAAAAATATGTTTGTTTATGCCTTTTTCTGTCTATTGGTGTTTTGATTTGATATCTTAAATCAGAATATAATACAATTAAGAAATAGCAGGTAATAAGTTCTTATATTATTGTGAGAATTTAGCCTTCTCTGTCTTCGAGTACTTTACCTCCGTAATACCATTTCTACTTTTTTGCAGTATTAATCTTTGTTACTTCTAAAATTTTAATACCATTTTTGAGACTTCATTGAAAGCCAGAGAAGATTACATATATACATCTTAAATGTTTTTTACTTTACATTATACCCATCTGGATTTGCTCATTTAAAATATATATATATATATATATATATATCTTTTGCTTTACTATTGTAGGGTATCTCTAAGCCTTAGCTTAACTGTTCCACACTTCTTCAATTTTGTTTTTATAAACCCATAGTTATTTGGTTTATTGTTGTTGTGGGGGGTTCTGTTTGGTTTTTGGGGGCATTGTTGCTTCTAAAATCTTACGGTACCAGTGTTTCTCAGATCGGCGCAATATAACTGGCACAATATTTATTTTAATATTTTGCATGTTCAGGCAATGCGATAATAGTAGTCATAAAGATGACCATTTTAAAATTTCTATTGCTATCAAAATTGTAACTATTTAAAAATACATGTGCTTAAAGTATAAATTGCTGGTTTGTGAATGTTTCTGAACGTAACTTTGAGCCCTCTTTTTCCAGAAAGATTACATGGAGAACAAGAAAGCTACTGTGGAATTGAAGGATGCTTCATCTCCTCATAATGCTGGCTCTAAATTGTTTCCAGCAGTACCGCTTCCTGATGTTCATCCTCTTCAGCAACAGCAAATACAGCTTTCACCTGGCCCGAAAGTAAGCTGCTGTGCTCATGGCTCTGACTCTTCTTGTACTCCACAAATGCATTGTGGTGGTGGTGGTGGTAATTTGATTCACCCTGGCACAATATTAGACTCAAAAAGCACTGGGACAATTACTTGTCAAGTAGGGTCAGGATTTGCTTATCAATCTGCATCTTCACTGAAGAACCCTCCAGCTAGAAGCAATTTGGCAGGCATTGCGAGTGAGTTCCCTGGTATGTGCATAGAAAACAGTGTATCTTCCTGTCAACATCTGCCCTGTTGTGGAAAGCTCCATTTCCAGTCCTGTCATGGTAACGTGCACAAACTACATCAGTTTCCAGCCCTTCAGAGCTGCACATCTTCTGGCTATTTTCCTTGTTCTGAATTCACAAGTGGGGCTACAGGCCACTTGGATGAGCATATTGCACAACCGGAGTTAGCATCACGTGTGTGCGCCAACCCTTTGCACCTAAACATGGCACCTTCAGTTTGTTTAAAGGGCTCTCACTACTGCAATGACTGCCTGAGCAAGGTTTGTACACATCACATTTCTCATTCATTGTGTGGTATATGGTTAATGTTGAAGTAATAGATGTTAATTTTGAGCAAAACATCAACTTTGGCTTGCAGCTTGAGCCCTCCTAGTTGGTGATGCGTAGCTCAAATACAGTGGATATCCTTTGATTTGAAGGTGACCTCTTTATTGAGGTAACATTCAGTTCAATGCAAAGACAAAACAGCCTATCACAGTGTTTAGCTAATAATGGATCTGTAATGTGCTCGGACAGAATTTTGACTGGTTTTGAAAGATGGGGTTATCTCTTCTTGACAGCTCCAAATAAGTTGTTCCATAGTAGTGACTCTGAGAAAAGGTTAGATAACATTTAATGTGTACCCATGGGCAGCTGATCAGTAAAGATCCATCTTGTAACTCAGGTGCAATGTCTGATGCTGCAAGGATATTTTGGTTTTATTTTGATTTGTTTGGTTTTTGTTCAGTCTTCCTAAATTTGTAATGTATACTTCAAGACCAATTTGGTTCACTTGACTTACAAAACTAATTAAAACTGTACTTGAATTTTAATAGGAAATCAGAAGTGAAATAATACACCTCTCATAAAGCTGAGTATTTAAATTAACTTCCAAACTTGAATTTCCAATATAAAAAAGAAATGTGTTCGTTTCAATAAATTAAATAGTAAGGTTAGTATATTTGGAATCATAACTATTATGGGGGGGGGGAAGGGAAATGATTCAACCTTGTACTCTTTAATTGTGCTGCTTTCACATGCCAAGTGATGTATTCCTTTTAAAGAGTAGATGTTAGTACTTTTTGAAAACTGTACATCTTGATGTGCAGAGTTAAGTATCCAGAATTCTCCCTTGTATTTGCAAACCTAGAGCTAAGTATGCTAGGGAAGAGACTCTGGGCTAGAAGCACCCTTCATGCAGTGCTGCTGCTGGGAATTAACTTGCTAGTGTACATTTGAACTTGGGCTTGGCGGGGGGGAGGGGGGGAGAAGATTGGTTTGCAGTGAATGTTTCTAGCCCAGATAGTATGTGTTTATACTGTATATTAAATGAACATGTTTTAAAAAATTGTCCCAACAGCCAACCAGAAATAGCCTAGTTGATGCTGCTAAAATCTGGCCAAATATTCCTCCTCCAAGTGCGCAGACTGCACCTGTTTCTATCCCAATATGTAATGGCTGTGGAACCAAAGGAACAGGAAATGAGAAGAGTTTGTTACTGGCAAGCAGCCTTGGCAAATCACCACAGAAATATGGTAAACCGCATTTGTTTGAAAATTGCACTTGGTGAATGCACTCCTTTAATATTGTTGAATATAAAAAGTTCTCTTAAACGCTACTTTCTGCACTGCACTCTGGAAACTTCTGTAATGCCATAAAAGACTAAACAGTAAAAATATGCCCAGTAAATTTATTGTTAGCATAGAATTTTGATTATTATGTTTTTATGCAGTTGAACTAGAAAAAGGAATTTAAGAATTTGCAAGTTGCTTTGTTCTGGTGGAGTATAACGAAATTATCTTCAGCCATTCTTTCAAGAGGACTTTTTTTTTTTAACCTGACAGTGTCTGTTCTCCCTTCAATGCAGTAAAGCTGTAATATTTATAGTTGTGTTTCAGTGTTCTTGAATGGAAAATATTGTATGAAATAATTGCTTTAATGATCTTTCTATACTGTTATACTAGCTATGACTTCAGTAATTAAAGCACTACCAAAATTGTATTCCATTAAAAAAGAATATTTGAAGTATTTTGGAGAAACAGTTCTGATCCCTGCTAACATTTTGGTTACCAGCTGAAACTCTAGATGGCAAGTTACAAGTCATGCTTCCCTTTGTTCCAGAGGGTGGTAGAAAAATGAGAAATTTGATAGTTCTACTTTCTCATTTTAAGACTTAAGCCATTTTTATGTTTTTAAGATGCAATACCCCAATTAAGCATTCTTACAAAATTCAATTGTAATGAATCTGTAGAAGAATAAGTAGACAACAATACCCAAACAAAAAAATGACAGTTATCTAGCTTGCTTAATTTTGTTCTCAATTAACTTCATGGTTGTTTTTGACTTGTGAAGATTCGGTGTCCATTTGTCATGTGTTTCTCTTCCAGCTTGTTGTGGGATGCAATGGGTTTATACTATTGATTCAGCACTTTCAATGTGTATCTAATTTCGAAAGACCAAAAACTTTATTTGCACTTCCCAGCATGTAGTAGCAAAAACTTTTAACCTGATTCTTCTGCATTGTATGATACTCATGCATTTGTTCTGTGCTACCTTGTTTTTTTTATAATCGCTTGCACCATACTGGTAATCTCAGTCAGTTTTATTTAGATGCTTTATCTAATACACAATGTTCAGTTAACAGCTCTCAGGTTTTGTTTCCATTACTGATACAGCACCAACAGTGTTGATGGTATAACACAATTCAGACATTTTTATGGCAAATGCCACTCCAAAATTCAATAATACATTTTTAAAATAAATTACTTAGTTGTTTGATAGTTTCAGAATAAAACTAAAGTTGTCTTGCCTCTTTATCCTAACTTAACAGTTGCTAAACGTTTAAGATTGATTTGAGATATAAAGTGTTTCCTGTAAGGAGCAATTTTGAAAATATCTGATTGTTTTATAGATTCTCTGAGAAAATGCAACTAAACTTGTCTTCACAGGCCTGTTCTTTTTTAACACATGAAGCTTCCCACCTTCTGTCTCTTTTGTGAAAATGTTTATAGTATGCAAAGTTTAACATACTTAGTATTTTGGGATTAAACTATGAGCTGTGTTGTTAAACCTGTGCAGGGTCTCCGGAAGTTGCAATAACAGGCCAGATTCTGGAAAACTTACCCCCCATTGGAGTCTTCTGGGATATTGAAAATTGTTCAGTTCCCACTGGCCGCTCAGCTATTGCAGTTGTACAGAGAATTCGTGAAAAGTTTTTTAAAGGTCACAGAGAGGCAGAATTCATCTGTGTATGTGACATTAGTAAAGAGAATAAAGAAGTTATTCAGGAGCTGAACAACTGCCAGGTATGAAAACAGCATCTGCTTAAAGTGTTCTTACTTGAAAATATTTGTGCTCTATCAAATGTGTTAACAATAGTAATTCCTGTTCACTAAGTTTTTTTTTTTTTTTTGATGTTAACTTCTGTGTAGTTTTTCTGTGCGTTTGGTTTCTTTCAGTGAATCTAGTTTATGGTTTTATAAGTAGGCTTGGGTTTTGCTTTTTAATGCTGGAGATCACTATTCTCTGTGCTGTTTCTTAAAACTGAAACTGTGTTCTGTTTATATGTAGATTATTCTTTTATCCTTAGTTTTCACAAAGGATTTTGATTTCATTCTGTAACAAGAGGTGAGACGTTTCTGGTATTATCCTTCAAATCTGTTACTAAATCATTAACCTAAGGGAACTTAAAGGCCAGGTGTATGTGTTTGTGGTGTGTGGGTTTTTTTTTTTTTTTAACATTTGTTAATGAATGCTACACTGATTAGTGAGGGTGTTGGCTGTTTGTGGGGGTTGGGGGTGGGGGGGGTTTCTTTGTTTTTGTTTTTTTTTTCAAATTACTGGTGTTGATTGGGACGCCTTTACTCTAACATTCTGTTCTTCATTTGTACCTGTTTCTTGATATTCTAAGGTAGAAATTCCCCTTCCAACCCTTAAGTTGCAGATTTAATAGCGAGTCCTTTGTTGTTGGATGGTATTAGTCTGATGATATAAGATACTTGCAAATCATAGGTTGACTGTTTGTCCACTTATGTGAGGTAAAATGAGTTGATAGCAAGTACTGGATTTGTTTGTTACTGTTCTATTTCAAATGAGGACTTGTGGAATGTTTTGACGGTAGAGGCATTATACACTCTTAGAGAATACAAGGCATAAAAATTGTGATTTTTAACTAACTCAGAACAGCACAAGTCATCATTAAGATGTTTCTGAACAACTAGTGTTGAAGGTCGTTGCTCATTGGAACAGTTTGGGACCTGTACATTCAGTATTTCATTGCAAGTATGTGTGCATTCATTTATCTCAGTAGAAGCCACAGGAGTGAGCTTGTACTTTTTGTTAACTTTTGAAATTAAATTCAAGTTAGTATAGTTCACATTCAAGCTTTCCTTCAAAGCATCTCTCTGCTTTTCCACAGGTGACTGTTGCACACATCAATGCTACTGCAAAGAATGCTGCTGATGACAAGCTCAGACAGAGTCTTAGGAGATTTGCTGATACCCACACTGCACCTGCCACTGTGGTTCTTGTGTCAAGTAAGTGTTCAAGCCGTTGGTTTAGGGAGCAGAGTGTTCTGTTCCTCTCTTCAATGCTTTTGTATATGACAGAGTATTATGCTTCCCAAAGGTTGTGTTTAGATTCAGCTTTAAATGAATTGCTTAAGTAAGAATTATAGAATTCAAAGAATAGTTGAGATTGGAAGGGACCTTTGGAGCCCACCTGGTCCAGCCCTTCTGCTCAAGCAGGATCAGCAAGCAGGGTTGCCCAGGACCATGTCCAGTTGGGTTTTTTGACTCTACAACCTCTCTGGGCAACCTGTTCCAATGTTCAGCCACCCACATGGTAAAGTAGTGTTTTCTTATATTCAAGTGGAATTTCCTGTGTTTCAGTTTGCCCATTGCTGCTTGTCCTGTCACTGGACACCACTGAGAAAAGTCTGGCCCCATCTTCTTGACACCCGTCCATCAGATACTTACACACATTGATAAGATTCTTCTCTGAGCCTTCTCCAGGCTAAACAATCCCAGCTCTTTCAGCCTCTTCTGGTATGTCAGAGGCTACAAGGCCTTAGTAATCTTCATGCTCTTCATGGAATTCACTCCAGTACATCAGTATCTTTCTTGTACTGTGGATCCCAGCCCTGGACACAGCACTCCAGGTGTGACCTCCCCAGTGCTGAATAAAGAGGAAGGATCACCTCCTTTGACCTGCTGGCAATTCTTTCTAATGCAGCCTGGGATATTGCTGGCCTTTTTTGCCATGAGAGCACATTGCTGGCCCATGTTCAGCTTGTTCCCTAGGACCCCCAGGTCCTTCTCTGCAAAGCTGCTCTCTATTCTTAATGCTTTCAGTGTTAGCAAGGAAGTAATAGAGACAGTAAGTTGACAGACCTGTTTTGTTAAATCATCATTGGAACTTGATGTGTCCTGCTGAGTGTCATTAGGTATGCTTATAGAAACTGTCTAATGTTAGAAAGCTTCAGCAGGAACCTAATAAGGTAAAAACTCATTCAGTCTTCTTTATGGCAATCTTTCAGAATGCTTTGAGGAACATATATTTGATTTTTTTCTTCTTTTTTTTTTTATAATAGTGTACTATGCAGTTAAAAATGCAAGCCACTGAACTATTTAATTAGTGTATTGTCTTGGGTTCTTCCCTAAGGTTATAACCTGGTTTTTAAACTAAATAAATGTTTGTTACAAACGTATAAAGTACCAGTCTAATGCCTTTCCAATAATTTGCTGAAAGTTGTTATTAAAAAGAAAGCCCTTGCCTATGAGATTGAATGCTAATAACTGCTGATTTAAGTTACATCTGTTAAGAAAGCTAGTGGCTGTTAGTGCTCATTCACGGGAACTTAAGTGATAAATAGAGCCTGTCAAATCCGGTCTGGGGTTTTGCTTGTTTAATCTGATTTCTTTTTAAAAAAAAAAAAAAAACACTTTTTGCATGCGTTTTCTTGTTTATTCTTCTTTTTTTCCCTCCTCCAGCGGATGTAAACTTTGCTTTGGAACTCAGTGACTTGAGACATCGACATGGTTTTCGGATAATTTTGGTACATAAAAACCAAGCTTCAGAAGCACTCTTACATCATGCTCATGAGCTTATCTGTTTTGAAGAATTTATTTCAGACTTGCCACCAAGGTTACCACTGAAGATGCCAGTAAGACTTTTATTTCTTATGCAACAAACATATCAATGTGTCAGACCCCTTTATTTTTTTTTCTAATTTAGGTGGGGAATAGGCTAAAATTATGCCTTTTTTTAGTATAGCAACCATGTTTCTTGAGGCTGAGGCATAATGTCATCCACATACTTGTCTACTGTGTCTTTTGGTGATTACTGTGTCAATTTGTACTTTCTACCTTAAAGTTGAAAGAATAAAATAATAAAAGAACAAAATAATTAACTAAAGAGTACAGTATTAAGGTCACATTCTTATGGCTTAATATTTTATCAGATGATGTAACTTACATGCTTTCTTTCACAGTGAGAAAGTAGGGTAAGAACTTATTGTATTAAGACAGTTTTGCGATGCTTTCCTAATGTAAAGAAGCTGTTTCTGAGTATTTTGCTGACTGTCCACAGGATTTTTTTGTTGTTGTTGATGCTCTCCAGATTTGCTCTTTTGTCTTTGCACAGCACTTGAGGCTTTTTCTTTCTTTGAAAGAACTCTTTAATGATGTGTTCACAGACATTTCTAGAGTATACAGAATTCTTGGGTAGTTTAAGAACTACCTTGCTATTGGATTTTTTCCAAACGAATTGAATGTGGCAAAAAAAAAGGGAATATGTGTCACCAAAATCCAAGTAAAAAATATTGTTCTTGAACACTACTCAGGTACTGTGATACGAGCAAAATCTTTCATTCTTTTTAAACAGGCGTGCCATACACTGTTATATGTTTACAACCTGCCAACAAACAGAGACAGTAAAAGCGTCAGTAACAGACTCAGGCGTTTGTCAGACAACTGTGGAGGGAAAGTGCTGAGTATTTCTGGAAGCAGTGCAATTCTTCGTTTTTTAAATCAAGAAAGTGCTGAACGGGCTCGGAAGCGAATGGAAAATGAAGATGTGTTTGGCAATAGGATTGTAGTGTCTTTTACTCCCAAAAACAAAGAAGTTAGTGAAACAAAAAACTCAAGCTTTGTTGGAGCTGAAAAGGTGAAGTCTCCCAAAAAAGTTAACAAGAACACAAAGCTGTGCCTCCTCAGCAAAGAGTCAAATGATCAGTCTTCCAGTACCAAAAGCCCTGCTGGGAGAGGATTACAGATGCATGGCTCTGTCATCAAACCCACAAATGTTAAAAGTCTACAGGTATTGTTCTCCTTTGCTTGTGTTCTTGCTTTTCCTCATTTTCCAAGAGTTACTTTTGTTACAACTTTATTTTTAACTTGTCAATCCTATTTAATGTACCATTGTATAGTGACTTTCCAGAGTGAGAGCAATATCCATCCCCTTTGAAAGCAGGCAGTGAGTTTGAGGGTGGTTATGCTCAGTTCTCAGTTTGAAAATATTGCTGCTATTTACAGAGTCTTGTATATCAGGTCACTTCTGACTTTTATATCGGTATTGGGTATGCATCAAGAGTATGCATCTGTTAGTGGCAAAGGAAGCTAGGGTAATTCTACACAGCGTAGCAAAGATATACATTTCAACTCTTTGACAATTTACTATTTATTTCTTTCACAAAAAAAACCCCAAATATTCCTGGTTCTAAAATGCTAAGGAAAATGTAATTAAAAAAACTTATCAGCTAGGTTTCTAACTGAGGGAAACCCTCTGGCCAGAAATGTCTGATGCCTTTACAATGACTTTCCTCCCCTTTCATGTAGGAGCTGTGCCGCCTTGAATCAAAGACTATTGGTAGAAATACTGAAAACCAGCAAGACCACTTAAGAGAACAAATTCCTTCGCCTCAGAGTAACTCTAATGCAGCAGTTCCTGTGTCTCTGGCAACCAAAAAAATTGGAACAGGAGAATCAACCTATAAAAGTAGTCAGAAGTATGTTTAAAAATAGCAAGACCTTAATGTTGGCTACTTCTTTAATATGTTAATTCTGTGAAATAATGTGTTTTCTTTTTTTATGTATATTTATAAATAGAAAAGAGACCTCTGCTTCCAGGAGTATTTCCAATTCCCCTGTAGATAAAAAAGATAAAGATGAAACTGTATTTCAGGTCAGCTATCCCTCTGCTTTCAGTAAGTTGACTGCCTCAAGACAACTCAGTCCTTTACTCATGTCTCAGAGTTGCTGGTCATCTCGGTAAGTATCTGTGTCATATTTGGGAGGTGGAGTGAGACTGTCCATGCTAGGCCACTTACAGTATATACATTGATTCCTGACATCTGCATATGGAATTGCATAAACTAAAAACAGTATTGCAATATACTGTGATTCATGTGGAGGGAAAAGCAAGCTAGTGCTGTATAATGGCTAGCAGAGGGTGGATATGAAATAAGATGAAGTGAACACTTTTTAAACAGGAACTTACTGTGTCAATTGTTTCCTCTACGTTTTGTCTTTAAAGCCTCTGAAAATCTTCACAGGCATTACAGATACCTTATTCCTCTTAACTTCAGTGCCTTCCCCCTCCCCCCCACCCCCAAGAGAATTTAGTGGGCTTGGTGAAATTCCTACTAAGGACTTAAATATCTGTGCTTTTCCAAATATTAAAATCACTTGAATGAGTTTGACTTTGTGCAATTTACACAATTAATATATTGCATTAGCAATATATAAATTTGACACCAAGTCTTCTACTGATTAAATTGAACCACTTTGAAATACGGTGTTATGAATGATTTCCGTTTCTCTCATAGGAAAGACTTGTCTTCTTCTCATGTTTTGCTTATGTGGTAAAATTTTGTTTGTATGTTTTGCATATGGTGTGTATATATATATGTACTACGAAAATGCCTTAAATGCTCTATTTGTGCACTTGACACATGTTTAGTCTGTAATTTGTTTTGACGTATATATCAGAGTTGTGCAATAGCTATTTTAGTTCATAAATGTTTTTTATTTTAACCAGGAGCATGTCTCCAAACCTCTCAAATAGATCATCTCCACTCACATTTAATGTAATAAATCATACCAGTGGTACCGACTGTCCTGATCCTTTTGCAAATGGTGCAGATGTTCAGATCAGCAATATAGATTACAGATTATCCAGAAAAGAGTTGCAGCAAACTTTACAAGAAATTTTCTCAAGACATGGCAAGGTAAAGGCTAAAATACCTTTATTAAATATGTCTTTTAGATGGTTCTTGTTTGCATACTTATGGTCATGTTTGTGGTCTAGCTTTAAATGAGTAGGAAGGGAAAACTATCCAAACATTACTTTTAAACCTTGTTAAAATGAAGTGTTGTGTATTTCCTCTAAAAAGACTGTAACATCACTTGCACTATCTTCATAGATCTGGTACTCTGAAGCTTTGTATATAAAATTCATAAGTGGCTCATTGGTCATCCAGGGAGGAGATTTAGGCTTTAACTGCGTAACCTTTTTAAGCTGTAAAACTGAATTCCTAACGTCACCTTAAAAAACACAGTAAAAACTGAGCTGCTATTTTGAATCTGTATTAAAAGTGATTAAAAAGAAGAATGGAGAGCGCAAAGTAATAAAAAGCAACTATATATAGGTCACTTTTATTTTAGAGTGAGCTCTAGGTGACGTTTTTCTGACATAACTTTCTGCATGGGAAGACGCTTGCATTAGAGGAATGCCATAGCCTTGCTTTGGCCAAGGCTCTCTGTTTAGTCCTTGTTTGCATTGTCCTGTTGGCCGTGCCTCATACTCGGTTCCCATTTGCATTGTATTTGGCTCTTGGCCAAGGCAAGGCTGTGATACTCCTGTGTCAGTTTGACTTGGGTTAATATTTTGTGATAAATGCATAAGGTTGAGTTCTTTCCTTACAGGTAAAAAGCGTAGAGCTCAGTCCTCATACAGATTACCAGTTGAAGGCTACAGTTCAGATGGAAAGTCTGCAAGAAGCGATCAGTGCTGTCAACAGTCTTCACAGATATAAAATTGGTAGCAAAAGGATACAGGTCTCATTAGCAACTGGAGCTGCTAATAAATCTCTCTCCCTCCTTAGGTAATGAGCACTTTGTCATCTTTTTTTATTGCTATTAAATACACGCTATAACAAAAGGTGAATTAAAATTCTGAGCAAAGGAAGAACAGGAAAATAGAGTAAAATCTCTCTGACCAATTGATCAAAGTGCATAAAATCCTACTAGGTTGGCAGTTTATAGTTTAGTAGCTATAGTTTAGTATAGTTTAGCATTTTTACATTGCTTACATCTGAGTTGCCTCTAGAGAGATTAGATCTTTTAATAATGTCCTTCTGTTGGATCTTCACCACTGCACTGTTTCTTTTACATAATACTGATATGCATCAGTAATTTATGTTGTGCAGCTGAGTTAAGATTACTCTTGGCATCTTGATTTCCTCTTCCTTCCAAGAAAGTGCATATACAAATCATCTGTTTTTGAGGATAATGTACATGTCTTAAACACTGGCATATTTTTAGTCTCCATTTTCTATATGGAAGATAGGAGCAGAGGGCTGACACTTGTGAGAATAAAAGTATTTTGTCCATTTCACTGTCCTCATACTGAAAGAAAAAATTAGGAAAAATGTCTTCATTTTTGTCACAAAAAGCTCCAGTAAAAATAGTGCTTGGAGTAGAGGTTATTCTCCTCCAATTATATAATTCTCGTAATTGTATAATTCACAATTTTATTTCATTCTTGACTTTTAGTTACTGTCTGCTCTAAGTTCTTACTATGATGACCATTCTGGTAGTTTCTGATGGTATAGCTTTAATGTTACTCTCTATAGATGCTCAAAATTTTACTGCCACATGAAAAATGTCATTCCTTCAGAGAAGTTTCCTAAATGAGTTAGCAGAAATACAATACAACTTGTACTCCACTGATTAGAAGTGTCAGCTTTCACAGTGCTGGAATGGAAGGGGATACAGTTCTCATTACCGTATTTATAGTTCATAAACTGCATCTCTAAATATCTCCTGAATTGGCCAAGAGACTACCTAGTTAATTCGAATGCAAACAATTAATTTTGTGCTAATATTAAAAATTTTCATTTATAGCTCAGAAACGATCTCCATTCTGCAGGATGCACCTGCTTGTTGTCTGCCTGTCTTCAAGTTCACTGAAATCTATGAAAAAAAGTAAGTTTTCGGTAGCATTCGTTCTTTATCTAGTAGCTTTTTTAATGGAATTTTTGTGTGGTCATTTACCGCAAACTATAGAAAATAATGGAATTGTGTATTATGTTTTTGCTATAAGATGTTGCTGTATACTGTTTATCCAGAGACAATGACTGTAATACTGGCATTCCTTAAGGGTTATATTTTCAGTATTTTACTTAATTTTTCTGCCTTAAGATAAATAGTTTTGTAGGTACCTTAACAACTTTCATCGAATAGTTTCTAACTTTTTTTAATGTAAAATGCAGATTAATGTGTTCTCTAATTGAATTGAGATTTTATAATGTGTATTAATTTCATCTTTTTCTTTTAGATTTGGGCATAAGTTGATTGTATCAGATTTATATAAGCTAACGGATACTGTGGCAATCCGTGACCAAGGAAGTGGGCGGCTGGTGTGTCTTTTACCCAGCAGCCAAGCCCGACAGAGTCCTTTGGGATCCTCACAGTCACATGATGGTTCTTCAGCAAACTGCAGTCCTATAATATTTGAAGAGTTGGAATATCACGAGCCAGTTTGTAAGCAGCATTGCCTGAATAAAGACTTTATGTAAGCTGTGTATAAAATCTTACAAAATATTTTATTAATAACGACAGCATTTAATGTTAATAGGTATATTAAAGTTGAGGAGGATGTCCATAAAGCAATCTCCAGTCATTATTTATGTTTACAAGAATAAATCAGGCAGCAAATAGTGAGATGGCACAGTGAATTTTCAGGGCAGTTCTGGTGGATTTGTCTCTTCAGATAAGATTCATGAATTCTAGCACATCTGCCAAGAATGAATGCTTTTCAGCAGAAGCTGAAGGACAGATACAATCTTGTGGATATATAGGAGTGTTCTAGATACTTCTGCTAGCTTGACTTTTATTATGCAATTATAGCTGAAACTGATCTTTCTTCTTTATTTATCCTCCAGCTATCTTTAGTAGCTGGTGATTCATAATGGGTTGAAGATTTCATGAAACCATATTATTAGTTTTAGTCAACAGCGACCAGAGTGTATTACTAGAACGGTTGTTAGGTGTTTACTGTTCATTGGCTAGTGTGTGCGATTGTGTGGGGTTTGGGGGTTTTTTCTTTTCTCTCACCTGCTACATTTTTCCTGTGATAAAAATGTGATCTTCCAAATGTTGCTAGTCTTCTGTACATTTGCTCTAGCTGTATTCATTTTATGTGAGGAAGAGCAGGGGGAAGATGCTTGTGCTTGTACATGGTGGTGTGGTCACCTGCTATTGGTATATTGTATGCATGGAGTGTAACACTTACTATGGACATGTATATGTGAGCACATGCACACTCTGCTCAAACTGAGTATAGAATGAGCACATTAACTTGAACCTCTCGTTATTACAGTGAGCATGAGTTTGATCCAGACTCTTACAGAATTCCTTTTGTGATTTTGTCTCTGAAGACATTTGCCCCCCAAGTTCACAGTCTTCTACAGACCCATGAGGGTACTGTGCCTTTACTAAGGTAAAGTAGTTTAATTTAGGCTTGTAGTATAAAGGCTGATATGTTAAGTTTTAAAACTTTGATAGTTGTCATAATACTCTGAAGCTACTTCTTGTATAAAAATCCCATCTTGATATACAGTAGTGTCTGCTTATAGCAAATAAGTGCTATATGGAATTACTCCTTTCAGAATTCTTGCTCAGCAAAAAATTAAAGACCAGTCTCTTTAAAATGTGCATTTTATGCAAGAATTTTGTAATTTGTTAGGAGGCTATTAAAACCTCTTGCTCAGGAAGTATCTCAAACTCAAGATATTTAAGATAGTTGTTAAAAAGTGATATTTTTGTGTTTAATGGAAGCTTTCTTTTTCCCCCCTTTTTCTTCTGAAGTTTTCCTGATTGTTACATGTCAGAGTTCAATGATCTTGAAATGGTGCCAGAAGGCAAGGGTGGTGTTCCTTTAGAACATCTTATTACCTGTGTTCCTGGAGTTAATATTGCCACTGCCCAAAATGGCATTAAAGTTATTAAATGGATACATAACAAACCGCCACCTCCTACTGCAGGTAAATATTTCTATTTAGAATCTTTTTTGAATTTAATCTCTTTCTACCAAAATACTTTGAGTTGAATAAATTAAATATCTAATTATTAAACTTTTATAAAGGGAAATGTAGCTTGATTGTTCATTTTTCTTCTGTGCTTTAGTATCAGCAATCATGAGAGATGAATAGTGGAAGAATATTCATGGTAGAATCTCAGTAATGTCAATCTTTATTTATTTATTTTTTTTATTAGATCCTTGGCTTCTACGTTCCAAGAGCCCTGTAGGTAACCCACAGCTTATTCAGTTCAGTAGAGAAGTGATTGATCTACTTAAAAGCCAACCATCTTGCATCATACCTGTCAGTAAATTCATCCCAACATACCACCATCACTTTGCGAAACAATGCCGTGTGTCTGACTACGGATATTCCAAGTTAATGGAGCTGCTGGAGGCAGTGCCTCATGTACTGCAAGTGAGTTGAATGGCATCATTCCTTTTATCCCAGCGAATTTTACTTGTATCTTGAATCATCTGAACTGAGTCTGTCAGTGGTTGGCATTATGTCCAGTAAATGCTACGCAATTACTTCATCAACCTTGAAAGAGATGGTTAATTGGACCTCAGAGTATAGTTGTTTCCATACTTTTTCAGACAAGTTACTGCTGTCTTGTTATTTGTTCTTCCCACCCTCCCAAAAATAATTCTGTGTAAACTAACTTTATTGTATTTAATTTGAGCCTTTGGACTAAAGTTTGTAGTTGGCTTTTAGCCTGTGGCTAGTGCTTGGGTAAAAGGCTTCATTGTGGTGTTTATCACGGGAACATGGCAAACACTGTGCTAGTATGTTAGGCTGCTATGCATAGCTTGTAATTTGAGAAGGGTTTTTATGTGAAATAGGAAGTCGTGGCTTTTTGTTACCAATAAATAAATAATAATATGGTCACATTAGCTTATTGCTTTGAACACTAGTTGGCTGTGGAATTTTAAAATAACCAATACAAATACGTGCAACAATTGCAATAGTACTCTTGGAGGAAGCATTTCTTGATTTCTTGATCACATAGTCTTTATTGCAGAAAGCATATGACTTCGCGGCTGCATTTCCAAGCGCTGTCTCTGTGATGTTTTTATATTTCTAGCCTATATAGACTAGAACTGACTTCCAGCAAACTTGTAAAAGAACTTACTGTGGGTGCTAGAGACGAATGATCAAATAAAAATTTTTCTTTCAGATTCTTGGTATGGGCTCCAAGCGCTTGTTAACCCTAACGCACAGGGCTCAAGTGAAACGCTTCACTCAAGACTTACTGAAGCTTCTCAAATCCCAGGCCAGTAAGCAAGTTATTGTGAGGGAATTCTTACAGGCTTATCACTGGTAAGTTAACTATAATGAAATGCAAACATGCAGGGCATATGCATCAACTGTGGTTTAAAAGAATTGTCAGCACCTTAGATCTTAGTACAGAACTATGATGATTATATTCCCTATTCACTGTGATGTGGAATTTCAAGCTTTTAATGTTTTTAAATAAAAAATTAAACTTTCTAGCAGACTGTACTGCTTTACTTTAGAACTAAGTTATTCAAAACTTTTCAAATTTGCAATGTATTGTGTTTCATTGATTCTATATGAAGCCATGCCTTTAAGTTTGGCTTTATTAAGCAGGTCATGGCATACTTGTAATATGAACAAGAATGATCAACTTCAATGTTAGGCATTTTTTTCAAAAGGAAACATTATTTTCTCAGCTGTGAAATAGATTGGTTCTCAATAAGCACTTTTACTTCATTAATCAGGTTTGGTGATAGTACAAGAAGGAGGAGGAGAAATAGCCTTGCTGTTGCCAGTAGTGTAACATACTGCTCTTATATTGTAAAAGGAGCAGATCTCTTTTTTTTTTTTTTTTTTTTTAACCTAAGATTGACACCTTCCTTAAGGTGAAGATAAAGTAGCAATCTATATGCTTTGTGAAAACCATAGCACTTTAGTACTGGATGTGGTGTACTTTAGTGCATGTGCTGTTGGGCTACGTGTGCCAACAGCTCCTTTTTGACTATATACACTTTTGGTTATACTTTCACTATTGGCAAAAATACATTATTGGTTGCTTCTTAATCTACTAAATGTGCATCTCCACTGTAGTCAACTCTAGCAATTTCTTTAATAAGAGTGAATGTGGACTACTCTTCCAAGAGGTCCCTGTCAAACTGGGAGAAAGGGGTGGCGGGGGAATAAAATCCCTTGTAATATATTACCTAATATTGTGGATCTTTTAAAAATCTGGTGTTTTCCAGGTTATGGTCTCTGCCTTCTCTTGAGGCCTCATCTTGTTTAAGATCATCTGTCTTCAACTTTTGAGCAAATATAGACCACAAAAAGTGTAGCCATATAGGATTAAGGGGATGTGTAACATAAATCTAATTAAATCACTTTTTTTTTTTTTCCCCCAAGCTCAAGTTTTATGTTGTCCCTTACCACTACTAGTTTGAGGCATCCAGTGGTTGGCATATATAGCTTTTTCTCTCTTCCAGTGGCATATGAACCATCAGTGTAACTCTTACTTCTCTGGTTAGCATGGATAGGTGACTTGGTTTAAGAATACTTTTGTTCTTTTCTGTCTCTCATACACTGGTATTACAGGCAGTACGAAAATATTGCTTGTTTTCGTTGGGATTTGAGGCTTTCGCTAACAGTATTCTGTATAAACTCATATCTTTCTCATTTTTGGCCTAGATAGAATGCATTAAAACTTCTGTTATACAAATTTCTAATCCTTTTAGGTGTTTCTCTAAGGATTGGGATGTTACTGAATATGGAGTGTGTGAACTGGCTGATATAATATCAGAAATTCCAGATACAACCATCTGTTTGTCACAGCAAGATAACGAAATGGTAATCTGTATTCCCAAAAGAGGTATGTCTGTGTACTTTTTTCATTGTTGCCAAATAAATTCTTCTTTGAATATTTTAAAACTGTGTAACTGAAGCGAATAAAAGTGACTTGGTTATTTCTTTTCCTTGACAGTGGGTGTTCTTCATTACTGTGAACATATGCTATCAGGATGTCATAACTAAGGGGGTTATGAAATTCTAGCAAATACAGAATGTCAGCACTTTTTATAAAGGAATAGACGAGCAGGTGGCAAAACACATGAAATAATGCTAATACTTCTGAATATAGTTAGGCTTTCTGTGGAATGGTTGAAGAGGTCAAGTTGTTTCCACACAACACAAATATCAAAGTATTTGTTTCTTTTAAAACCTTCCAAAGTGCTGTTTGAAGTTTTAGACCTTAAACGTGTACGCTTAGTACAACTCTCTAATGGTAGAAGAAAACAGTGTGATGCAAAAAAGCTGCAAGTCAATCACAATGTTCTTTTTTTATATTTCCTGCTGTGTTTTAAAATAGATGTATTGGTGCTTAGCTCTAATGGCTTTTTGTTTTTTAATGTTAGAACGTACACAAGAAGAAATTGAAAGAACAAAACAGTTTTCCAAAGAGGTAGTTGACTTACTGCGCCACCAACCCCATTTTCGAATGCCCTTTAATAAATTTATTCCTTCTTATCATCACCACTTTGGTCGTCAGTGCAAACTTGCTTACTATGGTTTTACAAAACTACTTGAACTTTTTGAAGCCATACCAGATGTCTTACAAGTAAGTTCTTAAACACAACTGTGGATTTTAGCATTTTTCTGATAAGATCTGCACAACTGTTTGTTTAAACAGGAGTTATTTCTCATCAACTTTACCATGAGTTATGAACTGTGCACCTACATGTAGTGTTGGCCAGCTGTATTTTGGGAAGACTTTGATATAGCCATTTTAGTAAAACTGCCCGAAGTTTTTAATCGTATGCAGGCTAAGTTTATTGTTAGCAAGTTCAAATTATCCAAATTGGATTTATAAGATTCAGTTTATCAAAGTCAGACCTAAGCTTCGTTTCAATTGTGTTAAATTCGCTTGAGAAGAAAAAGGTAATAACTGAATATTTTGATTGCCTACTTCATGTCTTAGTTCAGAAGTACACTTTTTGCTCGCTTTGTAAATCTCTCGTGAGGTAGGTAAGCAAGCTTACATAGCTAATGGTTGCCTGAAAGTACCGAATTCTAGTTGCAGATCACGTTTTTCATTCAAATTAGGTAACTCACTTTAACAAAGTATAATTTCTGTTTTGTAGGTATTGGAATGTGGGGAAGAGAAAATTCTCACACTCACGGAGGTGGAACAAGTCAAAGCTGTAGCTGCCCAGTTTGTTAAACTGCTGCGGTCTCAGAAAGACAACTGCCTTATGATGACTGATTTACTTACAGAATACAGTAAAACATTTGGATACACGCTGCGTCTTCATGACTATGATGTTAGCTCAGTTCCAGCTTTAATGCAAAAACTTTGCCATGTTGTAAAGGTAATTTCTTACTGTTGTAGTTTATTGCTTTAAAAGGTGTGCTGTGTTGTATTAAGGAATATCGGTATTTTGTCTGTCTCAAAGTACAGTCTAAGTGTGCTTGATACTGTATTTTAGAAACAATATTACATTAACTTGAAAAAACAAATTTTCCAAAGGGGGTTTTACATGTAGCTTCTATACTCCTGTGATGATGTTATTCTATAACCTTTAAACTTTCTCTCAGAAAACTCATGCTAGTTCATCAAACTGCACATAAAACATTGTATTGTAGTACTCTTTAACAACAGAAACTGTATTTTCCCAGTTGGTTTCTGACTGTATTAAACGTATCATGATAACCATAGTAGTTCTCTCTCTCCTAATCCTTCACATTGCTTATTTTTTCTGTGATTTGAGGCTTTGACTCTGAACATAAATAATCGGTGATTTTATACTTCACTGGGAAAGATTGGTTACATTTACATAGACATGGGCATACTGTTCTAGTTGCTCCTGCTCTGTTATTCTAGCAAGTGTCCAGGCTGGAGCTCAGTTAAATCTAGCTGTCTTGGAAAATAAAGTAAAATCATGTCTACCATGTGGACAAAAGCTGCCCTACAGGCTTTTTTTAATATTTTAAGTCAAATTTTCTGTGTAATAAGCTTCTTTATCCTGTGTGCTTTGGGCTAAGTAGTATCAGATGCTGCTTAAGTTGCGCTCAAACCAACCCCAGCTACACAGCTTATTCATAGATTAATCTCTTTCCTGTCTCTAACTCCACTCCCAACTCCTTTTTCCAGGTAGTTGACACAGAGTCTGGCAAACAGATTCAGCTGATAAATAGAAAGTCTCTGCGGACTCTGACTGCCCAGTTACTAGTTTTGTTAATGTCTTGGGATGGAACATCCTTTCTCTCTGTTGACCAGCTCAAAAGGCATTATGAAACAATCCACAGTACTTCTCTTAATCCGTGCGAATATGGATTTATGACCTTAACTGAACTCCTGAAAAGTCTGCCTTATTTGGTTGAGGTATAAAGCCTTTTTTTTGGGGGGGTGGGGGGGGTTTAATTACGTTCCATCTTAATCTTTATGCACAACAGGAAAAACTAAAGCACACATGAACACCTTGACAACAATTGATATCCCTACTGTAATGACTTTGTTTTAAGTAAGCTACAGAAATCAAAATATATGGGACCAAGTTTTTTTTTTTTCCTTTTTTTTTTTTGTTTGGGTGTTTTTTTTTTTCCTCTTAAGGCATGTTTTTATTTGTCTCATATCTTGAAAGATATTGTGACTAGAGGATGCACTCTAATTCATTGTCTCTCTCCTTTTTTTTTTTTTAATACAGGTTTTTACCAATAGTGCAGCAGAAGAATATGTGAAGCTTACAAATCTGTATATGTTTGCAAAGAATGTAAGGTCCTTGCTTCACACATACCATTATCAGCAGATTTTTCTTCACGAGTTCCCAGTAGCATATAGCAAATACACAGGAGAAGTGCTACAGCCTAAAGCATATGGGTGCAATAATCTAGAAGAGCTCTTGGGAGCAATTCCACAGGTGTGAAGAATTCTATTACTGAAAAATTATGCTGAGATTTCAGAGATTTCTGCATGGATTGAAAATAGTTACACTACTGAAGTTTCTGATAGTATGAATTACTGGAATAATTACCCCCTCTAAAGAGAGATTTTACCAGTTGTATTTTTAGTAGATGCTTCTGAGAAGTCTAGACTGCATAGTAACAAAAACAAAGTAATATTTTCTCCCTCTTATGTTTTGACCAAATCTTGCTTAAGAACTATTCCTTGTGAGGGCATGAACAGCCTTGGCATTTTTATCAAGTGAGGTAACCAATTTTATTTATTTATTTATTTTAAGAACCCCTGTACAATGTTGAAGCTTCACTTTGTTCAGGGTAGAGTGGTTCCTGGAGCGAGGAGCTGTGGGCCCTTGGCAGAAGCAAAGTTTTGCTATGGCATCTTGTTGTCATCCAGATGCATTAAAAACTAGGATAATTCTGTGACCCAATTTATGGCTATAAGCTTTTCCTTAAGTAAACTGATCTTTCTGGAAAGTAACAAAATGGAATTCTGCAATTTTATGTTTAAACATACAAAGTTAGTAAAATCGCTAGACCTATGCTTTGTCTTAGGCATCAATTCTTGTTTGAGACAAAACTTTTAATTGGTGATATAATACCAATTAGCAACATGATTTGGTATACTTCTAGAGTGCCAGTGCTAGGCTGGATGAAAGGCAGTGAGGAGGCTGCTTTAGGCTTTGAGGCTAGTGTGCTGTTACTAATTAGGCTTTTTTTTCCCCTCTATAGGTGGTCTGGATTAAAGGACACGGCCATAAGAGAATTGTGGTGCTAAAGAATGACATGAAAAGTAAGCCAGTTCAATTTTGATCTAGTATCCTAAAAGTGTTGTGGTGGGTTTTTTTTGTTGTTGTTTGTTTGTTTGTTTTTCCTTTCTTTTTTGAGGTGACTTTGGTAAATGAACCAAATGAACTTGCCTTTTTGTAGCTCGTTTTAGCTCACCCAGTTTTCCCCCTGCTGATCATGTGGATGATCATGGAAATCAGCTTGCTGACCATAATGGACATATTATGGAGATTCCAGGATCCACTTCATCAATGGAATTAAGTCTAGGAACACCTAGCAATGGTAATGCGAAATTGATTTGTATAATAAATCTATTTGCTCTTTGGGGAAATAAGCAGTAAGCAAAGCAGCATGGGGAAAGCTGTGTGAGTTGGTTAATCTGAACTTCTGGAGATGTGCTTCATGGCTTGAAAGCTGTTAAACTTTTTCCAGGGTATATAGTTAGGCATGTAGCCCTTGAAAAGGGCGTTTGTTGTCCTCAGCTGTCAGTGTGTGTGTGTGTGTGTATATATGTGCATATATATATATACGCACACACACACACATATATATATATAGCCATGAGAATATTGTTTCCCATTGATTGTGTAGGGGAAATTGAAGTTTGTATGCATAAAGCTAATGAGGAGAGATGGTCAGTAGGGTATTGTGCTAGGAATATTTGTTTCCATCTTCTGATGAGAATAGTACTTTGTGTGTGTGATATGCAACCAAATAGCCTGTTTGTTGCTCATAAATTTGCTGATAATAATGATAACTAGTATAAATCTGTCTTCAGATAGGAATAACTGGGAAATGATGACCTCATAGTACATACCTTGCTGTGGTCTCCAATTCTTTTGTTGTCTCCAGGTCAGCAAACTCATGAAATAGTTCTTGAGGCATTATTTCAGAAGTCAAAGACTGTCCCCCTTAGTAAGGGCAAGTCACTTCTATTTTGAAACTTTCAGCTTAATTTTCACACATGAGTAAAAGTGTTAATTGGTAGGTAAATAGCTGATAGGGTCTTGGTACGTATATGAGCGAGTTGTCCGGTAACTGGCTCTTCTCTGTCAAAGGCTATTCCTGTAGAACATGCTACTTCAGCTCTTCCTCTGTTGGTCAAGTTTGGCAAACATCAGGTTTTAATATGAGGATATACTAGCTCAGGCAAGCAATAGGTTGGAATAGTTTTGCTTTTTCTGCTGTATTGTAGTTTTTTTGGTTAGATGTTCTTGATCTCAGCAAAGTGACTCTTACGTGAATCTGAGATTGATTAACATTAAATTAGTTTAATATTAGTAATTTAATTCTGCCATAGCTCTTAAATCCTTAGTCATGTCTGAAGACTTGGCGCTTACCTGGTCTGAAATAGTGACACCTTCACACTTGCAGATACTTTGAAAGATGTTCCCTTATTTTTGTAGTTTCTAGCCAAACTGAGCAAGAACTTCTTTGCCTCACAAATACATCTCCTGTTGACCTCTTGTGTGAGCCAGTTCCTTCCTGCCTACCTTCCCCACAACTGAGACCTGATCCAGTGGTTCTCGAGTCTGCTGACCTCATTCAGTTTGAGGAACGACCTGCACCCCTCTCTGGTAAGGGTTTGCTTGCCTGCATAGTACTAGTTATGGATGATAACTCTCATGATCTAGAAAACAGAGCATCAAACAAGTGGTTGATTTATAAAATTCTATTTAAAAAATAATAATTTTATAGTACAGTGGAGGTGTGTTGGCAATGCAGGTGGCCTCCACCGGAAGCTCTTGAGTACTGACAATAATTACCCGGCAGTGATTCTCTGTGGTGAACTCTAGAGGCATAACCTCATCCACCACTAAACCTGCATCTTGCCAGCCTGTAGCAACCTTTTCACCACAGAAATTTCATACTACTTTATGTTCAGCACTGAGAGGCTTAATGCATGAGAATTAAATTAAACCTACTAAATAGTACATGATAAGGTAAAGTAGAGCCAAAAGTAAACATCAGATCAGCTGCAGAGGTGAACATAATGCACGTTCTGGTTTCAGATCAGACTGACATTCTTCTTAAATGTTTTATTGCATGTTACCAGAGAAAAAAAATTTTTTTTGAGAACAGAGCATCTATAAATTGAGTTGTCTTACTTATTTTAGAGATGATGATTTTAACAGAAGAAGAAAAACAAAGAATTGTTACCACAGCTCAAGAAAAATTGCCTTCTGGTTCTGTGGTATCGAGTGCCGCAGAGAATACTTCAGTGCCTCCCTGTCAGTCCTCTGAAACCCAGCTAACCAAGGAAGCAATGGACAGCCCAGCCAAAAAGCAACACAAAAACAAGGTGAAATTGGCAGCAAATTTTTCACTTGCACCTGTAACCAAGCTTTAACTCTTTCTTCTAGTGTGAAAGACAAGTACCTTTGGACTCTGCACAAAATAAAGCTATCTGCTAGCCCCTACATATTTTAATGAAAGGCCTAGAAGAATTAATTTGTATTTAGATGTATTCTGTGAAGATTTTGTTCCTTTTACACTGAACACACCTGTCAGCAGAGCAGAACTTTTTCTATTATTTTGAAAAGAAAAAAAAATTCCAGCATTCATTAAATTATTCTTAAATTTTACAGTTTTTTTCATAAACAAATGTGTGTTCAGTAAAAGCAAAATATAAATTCAACTGAAATGGGACAGATTTTATTTTCCTTAAGCCTTGTTGGTGGTGTAATCATACATGTAGCATATTATATTCTATAGGCTGTTGCTTACTGGTATTGTTTCAGACAGTATAAATAAAATGCATGATCTGTCTTTCAAAAGCCTGTTGAGAAATTTTAACTTGCTGAACTGAAATGACAAGAGTGAGGGAGTTGATTGTACTACAGAGGAGAAACTTGTTTTCTGCCCCTTCAGATGACTTGTAACTGCATAGTCAATTCTTTTGTGTAAAGATGTCTGTAGAGGATTATGTGGGTTTTTTGCAAAACTTGTTTTAAATGTTTTCTGTAGTTTTCAGTTCCATTTAGGAGCTTTCTAGGACATTAATGTTTTAAGCTTCCCTTTTATGTTTAGTTCCAGTCTGGCATGGATTTGGTTAAGGAAAAAAAGACTGTCTTGGTGTCATGAGTTTAAGATACAGACACGCATTTTTATTGTGTCTAGAAATGAAGTTAGAAAGATTCTGATATTTCTAAAATATGCATTTAATGCATAAATTATGGATAATGGAGCAGGTCTTATAAAAATGTTTTGCGACGGAAAGTACTGATGCTATTTCCACTTGTAAGGAAAGTTCTAGCTACATGTGGAAATGCTAAGGTTGTTCTGCTTAACCTTGTTTTGTATTTTTTAAGCATGTTCAGTAAATGGGAAGCTTATTCTTTGATGTGCTGTCTTTTAACTGTGTCTGTTTTTATTCTAAAATTTACTTCTAGTGTTGGAAGCTTTTTTTTCAATTTGTGGTATCCTGTGTCGGCCTTTGAAAGGGCCAGCCTTGGAAGAGAGGTTAAGTTAGCGGAGGACCTTAACTCTAGTTAGCAGAAACGTCCAGTGAATGAGACTTTATACCCATTTTGGGTAACCGTGGCATTTACAATGGGTTGTATTTGCCAGGCAGCAAATAAATTGCTCGTAGTAATGAAAGAACCTATACCAGAGGTTTTCCACTGGCCAACAGGGATGTTTTAGACAGATTCTGTTGTAATATGCAAGCGAGGGAAAGTGGGCTCTAATGCCTTAGCCGACAACAGGAAATGCCACTGAATAATGGCTATAGACAGAATTTTACTAGACAGATTTTTGTTATAAAATCTTTTAAACTTAGCCAAGTATTACCAGGAGTAAACTTATAGCCATTATGAATGCAGAGAAACACTTGGAAGTTTTTCTGAGCATTATGGCACAGTATTTGAGTCCTTAGTAAACCTCTACAGACATACTGCTATAGAAAGTGAAGTATAGACGTAAGCTTTCTTAGAATGCTTTTAATGAGTTAATGTAAGAACATCTGCTTTCACCTTATTTAAGTATGATATGGTTAATACTGATCACTTAGATCTTTTTCAGAAGAGCATGCATTGGGAAAAAAGACCAACCTGAAACTGTATTTTCATGAGATGCAGTTACGAGTCATCCAGAGGACTAAAGAAAACCAGGTTTTTGAGGCTACAGAGGAAAAAATGGTATTTGTCAAAGTGACTGTGGAGGTTATACCATTTCTGGAGGTCGGCATATCTGGATTCATGTGTGATTCTGATGAAATCGCTGTTTGAAAGTAATAGAATAAAACTTTTGAGAAGTTGTGTTCATAGTGTAACAAAATAGCCAATTGAATTGCAATATATTTTTTTATCCAAAGGGTTAAATGAATGATGTGACTTACAGATTTAAAAGCATTGCAACCATGAAATTCTTTAATTTAACAATTTAATGTGCTACTTCAAATTTATGTCTGTTTAAAAAAAAAATGTCACTGAAGCCCTCAATTTATGCACATCTTTTTCTTGGGGTGGGAGGGAGAAAAAAAAAAATCTTTTCTTAGCTGTCTACTTTGTTTGGACACTTTCTTTTGTGGCTCAAGTGCTGTTTTGTGTGTTGGGACCAAACAGTTGTGTCAATAAAATTTTCAAGCAAGCATAACACTTGTCCTTTTCTGAAGAGCTGAAAAAATTGTCCTAGAATCCTAACTTTTTCTGTCACTCGCATGAAGTTTAGTCATCCAGGCAGAGCAGAGAGCTAAATTTCTGGATTTTACAAAGACAAAAGAAAAGCCATGAAACCATAACCTGCAATTCTGGAGAATGTGAGGGTTTCTTCAATTTTTTGCAGCTCTTGGTATCTCTTACCGCTCTTCATACAACACCATTTAGGGTGTCTTTCAGAAGGAAACTGTACTACTTCTTGTCCTAAAGAGAAGAGAAATGGAGAAAGAGGTGTAAATGGAAAACATGGAAATAAAAGGAGTTTCTCTTGAGTTTTAGTCTCACTATGAAATGTTAAAATTGATGTGATTTAATCTGGATGGAGCATTACTGTACAATATAGTTGACCAGTCACCTTTGGGATAAGATAGCATTGTTTTTAAGATTGTTGAAGATGGTGATTATCCAGTGGCTATGGGTTTGGTACCCAAGTTACTTTGCAGCTTTACTAGTGAGTGCTTTGAATTTTACTTTTGAATCTAAAAATAAAAAATAATTCAAAAAATCTGCAATTAAATTGGACTGTTCTGTCATCTCACAGCTTTATGGGAAAAAAGTAAAGAGCTGGAAGAGCTACTTATGATCTTTTTGTAGTCTGACATATTCTCATTTAATGTAACTGTTAAGTAGGACTGTCTGCTAGAGTAAATGATGCCAGGTCTGCCAGAGGTAAGTGCTCACTTGGCCTTGCAGAATATTTGATTGTTCAGTCAACAATTTCAAAGTAACTACTTAAACTTGTTTTAAACTGAGGGGCAAGCAATTTCTAAAAACTTCCTATAGCAGTTAAAACAAACAAACAGAAAAAACCAACAACTGTACAGTCACTACTTTGTAATTCTCTTGGTAGTTGTGAATGTTTTAGGTGTGCATACAAATAAAAACCCTCATATCACCTAATGTGTGATGAACTTCAGAATATGAGTTTGATTTTAATTGTTCTTTCATTATCTTGCTTTGAACATTCCCTTCTTTTTAAGTAAATTATTTAACAGTCACAATAAAAACAACCTGATTTTTCAAAATGGAAATGGTTTGTTTTGTCTGTCTTGGGTATTATAACAGAATAGAATATAATTGCATAGTTTAACTCATGTTTCTATTAACTGCAACTTTAAAAAAAGCAGCACAACAAGGAGGAAGACTTAAGCATGATGACAGAGTTGCAAGTAGAGAAGAGAAGTGGGAAAGTGACTTATTTAGTTGATGGTTTTAGGTGTGATGTTGAGTAATGCCGATAGGAAGCATGCCTATCGGAGAGAGCAGAGCATGTCATAGCGTGGTGGCTTAGGGTGCAAGCTGCTGAAAAGAAGAGCTGACAAAAGGCTTACTTTGGAGAAAGCCAATTTTTGCCATGAGGGAGAAATTGGCAAGAAAGTCATCTTTCTATACAGCAGGCTGACTTTGGTTTTGGATACAGCCAAATGACAGATTGCTTTCTGTACCTTAGACTTATGGCTTTGAGAGGGGGAGAAAAGTTGAATTGTATGGCCTTGCCTAGCTTAGATACCCCTTTATAGAAAAAGCTGACCAGTTAAAATCTGACTGATATCAGTCTGTGGGAGTGATGGCTTCCTTTTAATTGTAACTTAATTTTTTGCATGTTACTTTTTTTTTTTAATCCGTGAAGTGTCTCTGCAGCCAACCCTTTTGCAATCTGGATACTTGATCATTTTTGTGCCTCTGAAAACCAGGGGTCTTTGCTTTAAGTGACTTCTCATTCAAAGCTTGACTGAAGTGATACCTGTTCAATCTATGTGACCATAGAAAGGCAGATGCTAATGTACTTTAAAGTCAACTTTTCATAAATATGTAATACAATGTCCTACAGTGGATGTATGCAACAGAACAACTGAGATATCTAGAGACCTTTCTGATATTTTCCCATAGTTTAGCTGATGTTGGTCAGAGGACAATATGATACAATGTCTGTACTCTTCCAGCATGTGTCAGAGCATCACTTTTAATGTAGCATTCCTTTTGAAATATGAACTGGGGTTTTTTACTTAATGTTATATGGATGTAGAAAAGGAGAAGGATGCTTCTAAATTCAAGTGACTTGTTAAATTGCTTTGTAATGCTGCACATATGTTACAGGAAACACTGATACTTCATGGATGCAAATAGCTGGGAACACCATTCTGTCAGAAAATGCTGAGATGCCACGTTAAGGTATTGTTTCTGAGCGCTTTTTGTAGAATAAGAAATGCTTCTATCTGATCAGCTCAGAACCTTTTCTAGGTGTTCCTCTAGTCCTAGCCTATTCCTAGCTCCCTTGTGTCTAAAATGCCTATTTAAGCAAAAGATTTTTTTCTTGTTTTGTTTTGTTTTTTGTTTTTCCTCTTCTGGTTATTTGCCACTGACAGTGTTGCATTTGTTTTTCCCCCTAAGCACTTGATTATATAGGTTGACTGTAAGCAGTTGCAAGCTTGAGAGAAGAAGCGTGACAGTACTGGTTGTGCTTAGAGGGAGAGTCCTTTGAGAGGATCTCAGTGCAGGTCGGTGTGTTTGAAGACCTCTCAACTTTAAGCTCAAGTATTAGGCCAGGATTCTGCAATGAGGACTCAAGGTTGTCACCAACAGAGTTGGGATAGAGAAGATGATACTCTGCAGTGAGACCTAGGCACCATACCTGACTGCAGGTAAATAATTTAATCTTGCCTGAAGAGTAGGATAAACATTAATATGTGAAGGGAATTCACAGAAAAGCAATAAAGCTGTGGGAAGGGAGGGTGAGGAACAATTAGTGATAGCCCTGTAACCAGAGATTGCCTTCATATTTTCTCTGAAATTTAAAAAAAAAAAAAAAAAGTGTCAGGGTGGGATATGATAAGTATGTGGAAATTTCCAGGATATTCTCAGAGGTTACGAAAAGCTAGGATGGAATGATAAAGGCATAGGAGGATGAATAGGAAGACTTCCTGAAAATGAGGTCTCTAAAAGCCTGTGATCAGTATCTTGAAGGGCCAATACCCTGCAGGATTTCCAAGCTATCCTGCACTTTGTTCAAAGTATAGGCAGTGTCTGTAGGAAGAGTAACTGTGCAGCGGCAGGATGACAGCTTTGGAAATTCCTTGCCCTTACTAAGACCTTTGGCCACCTAAAAAGTAAAGCTAGGTGTTTTTTGCACCACGATGATCTTCCTACCCTTACAGATGGTCTGTGAAGTGTAGACAAGGCATAAAAGCAGGCCTACACTTCAGGTGCTTAGCCCTGTACTGTATGTTATAGGGGACTGTTCTGAGTCCTGGGACAAACAGTAGAAGTCCTGGAGTGTTCCTCTAACTCATGAGGATAGAGGTGACCTCTTTGGAAATGATCTCTGTGGTCTTTTGAGCTTGATAGTCCTTAAGCAAAAGTCTTCAAAATATTTTCAGGCAGGATTTTGGGGGGATTATCACCCAACCTCGCACGCCTGTTTAGGAGTCTGTAGAGCAGCCTTTGCCAGCTCAAAAGCAAAGCAGCTTGTGAGCTGTGACCTTATGCCAGAAATAAGCTTGCAGTTACTCAGCAAGAGGGAAGGAAGGTGAGAAACAGCTGTTGCAACTTTTTTTGAGCTGACTCTTACTCATGTCACCTTGAGAGCTTTGGAGCCTGTATTACTGCCAAAAGCTATTCTACTTAGTATATGGCACATCCAGTAATGCTGTACTGACTTATCTCCCCCTTTGTGCAGTGCCGCTGGAGTACAGAACACCATAAAGCTTTAGGCATTTCAGCATTTAGATGGTACATGGCTCTCAAAGCATGACCATATATCATGCTGTGGGCACAAAAATCTCGCACCAGCCTTTCACCTATTGGATTCAAAAGGCGTACAGAGTTTAGGCAGGAAACCTATTTTGCATGCTGAGAACTACCAGTAAATAATACTTTGTTTATAGGTGTAGGTGGGATGAGGTAATTAGCTCACGGGAAGTTTAGGATTAGCTGTAATCACCTCTGCTGGCTTTGAGCTTTCTTTAAACAACTCTGCAATTTACCTGAAGCAGAATTTTTGGAGGAAGCCCAAGCTCTAAACTAGGGTGCTCAACAGGCTGGCAACTATTCCCTTAGCTCTGGGCTAGACCCTGCAGGTCTGTTGTGCGCAGCCTCCCCAGCTACGCAGGGAGCAGCATGAGACAAGGTGCGGGCACCAAAATGTGCCTGCATGCCACAAGGACCATGGTGGGAATGGATGGAGGTTGCACAAACCTTCCAGCTCTGTGCAGTCCTTACGGTAACAGACTCAACACTGTCCCTGTGTCCTGGGCATGCCGTGTGTTCTGGATGGTGCAGGACACCAGCCGCAAGAGTTGCGCTCTGTTACGGTCTTTGTGCCTTGTGGCACTTGCCATCAATCAGGCTTGTGCGGCAGACCAAAGGCCTCCGGACCATGGTGGGGTCAAGAACACCCACCCTCCCCTAGGATTCTGCCCTTGCTTTCTGAGGACCCATCTTTGCCCCCTTTTAACTTTTTCAGGTGGGTAAATGATCTCTAAGGGTAAATCTCCTGCCAAAACATACTGATATGTTATATTCTTCTAACTGGTGCAGAACCTGGTGGCAGCCATGTACTGCCTTGGAGCACACTGAGCTGCTCCTTACTGAGACAGTGGTGGGCTGACATTGATGATGGTGGGCTCACAGGTTCAAGATGCTACCTCAGCCCCTGAAAGGGAAGGCGTCTGCAGGTAGAAAGCTGTTTGTTTTGCCAACTGAGAAGATGTATTTGTGTGGGCTCTCTCGATGTGTATATGCATTACCATCTATGAGTGCAAACGTGCGTGAGAAACAAGTGCACGATTGTAAGAATTTCAAATCTGCCATCCCCTTCATAGCCCCCAGGAGTGAGTGGGCTCTTTTTCATTTGGTTAATACTTCATTTTAAAATAAGTATTTGTAAATCTCAATACAGCTTGCTCTGCTGCTTCCTTGGTGCTTTTGCTAATGAAGATATTGCTGTCTCATGTTTCAGGAGGAATGTGCTCCACAGTTCCTGTGGTAGCTGTAGTTCATCAGATAATCTTGTGCCCTCTCTATAATCTCTCTGTGGACCTGCTTTTATTTAATATAAGTAAGTTGATTGAGGGCTGTAAGGTTTTATCAGTTAGGTTTATTGTGTGGTAGTTACAGATTATAGCTATAAGTAGCTAGGGAGCTCTGCACTTAATGGCACTTGATTAGAGCAGCGTTGTTTGCCTGGTGAAACAAAGCTGGGTTTTGTCCAGGGAGTTCTGGCCTGAAAGGTGCATAAGCAGATAGTAACGTGATGGAGGAGCGCTCAGGAGAGCTGCAATACTAATGCTAGCGTTAAGGGTAGAAACTTTGTGCACTTCAAATCCAATCACACATAATTGTCTTGAAAGGTCCATTCAGTGCAGTTCCTAGGATTTTTCTGTTGGGAAAACAAAGCACATATCCCCTGTCAATGGAATTCTTAGTGGTTTTTGGCAAGTGGAGACACAAGTGAAGCTAAACGTCTTGCTGTTACTATTTGTAGCCATTTATGGTGCGTAAGATCTGTATTCTTATAACTAGAAATTCCTCAGTTGGCAGTTCTCTATTTAGCTGTTAGCTGTTAGCATTGAATTGCAAACATGACAAAGTATGTTTGCAAGCCTAATCCATTACAGCATCCAGCCTAACATTATAATGCACCGATTTCTGCAGCTGATGAGCTTTACTTTCTAGGTATCCATTGTTAAATATCTCTTGGTGTCTTATTGCAGCTAGTTCGACCCCAAATGTAGTATAACTGCAGAAGGCTGCCTCAAGTTAAGAAACTAGTAATGCTGTAAAGGATCCAAGCCTAAATGTAAGAGCCTAGCAGTAGCATTTCTCTTACATATTTAGCTCCAAGACTGAGCTGTTGCCCAGGCTGTCTGGATCCAGGCCTAGGGACTGAGATGTTCTCTCAATCCCCTGCAGAGTGTCATATCCGCATGGAGAGAAGGGCAAGAGTTTTGGGGTTAAAGCGATACGTTGCTGTCCCAAAGCTGGCTGCCTGCCTGGCTGTTCCCAGGCGTGACATGAGTATGTGCAACATGACGCACCTTGGTAATGCTGGTAGCATTTTTACTGGGCAGAGTAGGCCTGCGCCCACTTCAGTAACATGCGCCTACTCTGGAAGAGCGGCTTGGACTTCGACCTGCTTGGGAACACCTACAGGTCTGTAGTGTGAATGGGAGTTGGCCTTTCCTTGTTAAGGACAAGATGGGCGAAAAGCTGCCTTACCTCTCTTCACCCCACTCCTGAAATGTGAGGGTCTGGCAGTGGCCTGCTGGCACTTGATTTTCAAGCACAGATGTTATTATATATGTTTGAGCATAAAGAAATCTTCTGTTGTTTTATGTAGGAGTGAAACGAGCAGGCTCTTATCTCTGCGTAGGAGGACATAAAGTGTCAGAAAGCCTGAACCGCCTGTGAACTTGTGACCACCACACACGCAAAGCAAGGGGAACTCTTTACCACAAAAAGATGCAGCCATCCCCTAACTATCTTTTGCAGCCTTGCATTTCAGCCTGCAGACAAGCAGGGCTCAACGCTGGTCTTTGAACTGTATTTGTGAAAATACATAAAGTTCTGTTCGTTGGGGGCGAGGGGAGCAGAGAAGGGCTTTCATGAAAGAGCTTTTGGTTAATGCGACGTTGGTAACTTGTGGTCCCCTGGCTACAATCAATACAATCTCCTGTCTGTTGTTGATTTTTGATTTGTCATTCCTCAGGTGGCTGCAGGGCCATGTCTAAATGGTTTGAATGCCATTGCTGTTAGATATTCCTTTAGTTCACTTGAAACACCACAACTTTCTTAAGGCAAACTTTAATTTCATGTGCATATTTGTTTCCTGCAGCAGGAAGCTTGAGGCAGTGAGAGCAAAGAAGCAACATGGGCCCTGGCCCTGGATGCCCTTGCTTCCTGCTCGCTCCCTGTATGTGGCCACATAGGCATTTTTAAGACCTCCAGGTATCTGGTTCGAGGGAGTCTCCAGAGCCCGGCACTACAGGCAGCCCCTGTAATCCACCACTGGTGTGCAGACCAGGCAGTCCAGAGACTACTTACTGCTGTTAAAAGCATTCTCGCTTGGCAATGTGTTTTACTTGACTCTCAAAAAGATGCTTAGCAGGGCCAGGTTTTTGCTGTCAGGCTGTCTCAGAATGGTCTTGAATTCAGTTTTAAAAAAAAAAAAAAATTCTTGGAACAGTGCTCAGGTATGTCAAGACCTTTATCTTCCCTGTGCAGCGCTGTGAACACTTCTGATCTCTGCACTGCTCTGGGTTGTAGTGACGTTACAGAGCTGTCTAGGAGAATCATGCGACTGTTATTTTGGTTTGATTGGTTTGATTTCTGTGGGGTGCAATTGGAGAAATTCTATGATTGTTTTTCTTTTCATTGTCGAAATCCTTCATTTTTATTGTAGTAGCATCACTAATTTACCAAATTGTTCCTTCCTTGCAGAGTAATAACCCTACTCTTGAAAGGTACAGCTGCACAAGACACTTGCATCCTGCTCTACTCCACAACCACTCTTTTTTTTAGTAACAGGAAAAAACAACAAATGCTTAGTATGACACAGCAGCTTATTTTATTTGGAAATATGTTGAATTTTACTTTGCTGAAGAGATTCAGTAGGCTTAGAGGAAGGTACAATTAGAGCTATGTGCTGGTAGAATGAGAGCGATCAGTACAAATAGCAGATCAGCACTCTTGTTTTTTCTCTGGGGACCAAGATCCTTGACAGAATATAGCCATGTGTACCTGTCCCAACCACTTCATTAGAGAAAACAGTTTATTAAATCCACCTTAAAATTCCTTTTGTTTTCTGCTGCCTTGCTTTCTGGCTTGATTCAGACAGTGGTTAACAGCCAGGATTTCCAGAAGCAATTTTGGGTGCTTCAGTTGAGCAGTGTCCCTGTTTGCAGACAGTAACAGACATCTGAAAATCGGGTCTGCTGAGATGATGCCAGTTGTTCAATGTAGCCACCTAAATATTTGGCTGAGATTTTTCTGCTGACTTTACCACTTTCTCAAATGTGGGTTGTATACTGTGCCCTCTCGGTAGGGTTTTAGCCTTCAGACTGCTTACTGATGTTCATAGGATCAGGGAATTTAAAGTCCCTCATTGTATTTGGGAATACTCAATATTTTAGTTGGGTTTTCAAAGAAAAGGACTAAGACTTTCACACACTTAATTTCTTCATAAGTTTCACTTCTTTAATTACAGCTATTGTTTTTGAAGTAAAACATAAGGGCCTTGCTGTGTTCTGGATGGACAAAGTTAAGCCAGCATTGAACACACATGAGACTCTGACCTCAGTCTAACAAATCCTGGGCTTTATGGCTAAGCAGTGTCACTGACTCCCCTTCAAAAGGAACCAGTGGTTCCTTTTGGGCAAGTTGCTTAAACCTGCCCAAAAAGAACTGAAGAGTTTGCTAATTCAAAACAAAACACAAAAAAACCCTTTCAGCTCGGCCAGGCTAGAGGTTCTGAAAACGGATCAGATTAATATTGCTGTAGATCAGTTCCCTTTGGGGCACTGGCTGCCAGTGCTAACTGTATACGAATGTTACATATTCATACTTGCTGTGCTTTTTCTTCTCCATTTTAATTAAGGGAGGGGACTCTGTAGCCTAGTCATGAGTGCTGAATCCCAGAAATGTCTATCTCCATTTTCTGTTGGTGAAACTTTTCATCCCAGCCTACATTCTACTGGTGAAACTCCACTGATTTCTCTTTTCTTCCCAAGAGACTTTAGATCTTTCCTTATTTATAGGCACTCACACTACTTGGCCATAATAGCTGACCCTCCTGAGGCTTAAGTTCGGTGTTTCGCAACAGGTTTTTTTCCTAACTGCTGTTTCACTTTGCCTTTGTTAATGACATCTAACATCTGCATCTTAAGATACTAATAATTCTTGATGTCTTAACTGGACACCAGCAAATTCAAGAGGCTGTTTAAATTGTCCAGAAGCCAGTGGGCACTTCTTCCCCTCCAGTTTGCATTCTCCCTTAAAAGCTATGCAGTTTTCCTTATAACCCTGTTAATATATGTAGGTGCTATACACTGTCCAACCTGTACCAGGTACAGCAGATGGTAACAGCTACAGAACTAAAAGTGAAGGTCTGTCTCAGCAAGGATGCAATAGCTGTATATGTCTGTCCAGCCTTTGGATATATATTTTGTCCTTTTTCCTTCATCTTTGGTCAAAGTATTCAAAGTGCTTCATGTCTTGGGGGAGAGCTTCCTATTTTCTCTTCCTTGATCCTGGAGCCCTAGGGAACTTGCAGTGACAGGTCCTTTCTCAAGTGTGTGTGCAATACTGAAACAAATGATTCTGGAGAATGCTCGTCACTGGATCAGTCCTGTGTTATGGATTTGTATTTTGTACAAGAATACTCTGATTTACTTGAGATGTCTATCTCCTTGAACCTTAACAAGGTACTCTTTAAAAATTATTACTGTTCATCCTTTTTTGGGTAACTCTGGTGTTTATACTGATATCCCCTCCTTTCCCCTCCCCCCAATAACTGTGGGTTTTTTTGTATATAAGTGCACATTTCACTTAGCTGCCTTCAGAAAATGGAAGGTCCTCTTGGAAAACTCTTTTTTAGGAACTTTTTGCTATCTGTTTATTTCTAAGCCTGAGATTGTTTTCGCATTAAATCATGTTCATTTATTTACTCTTTACACCCATCACAACACATTTATATGGAATACCATCACATAGACATACCACCTACTGACAGCTAATATAAAGATATTGGATTTGACAAGACTTAATCTGCACAGAGACCAGAAATGCGTTAAATGGTGAAACACAGGTAACTGTGTTTCCCTTAGTTTTAAACCCACTTTGTGTAGACGGTGACCTTTTTCCTACCACAGATACCTACTTTCATATTTATTATACTTGTCTTGTGGTTCATTTGCGTGGCTAGTGTCTTCCTATGCTTGATAGCTTATATTTCTCACAGTCATTAAATATGTGATTGATAGTTGTTCTAAGTGCTACAATTTGTTAACTTTTTTCTGTGTCCATGTTTTCTTCCCTTCTTCCAGCAACCTACCAGTGATACAGTCTCACACAGCGTGTAAGTGTTGTTTTAATAGCTGACAACACTTTCTGGGTGTTAACCTCTGACTGCATGCGAGGTAGAGATCTACAAGAGAAATATATGATGTAGCTTTGGAGTGCATCACATATTTGCAAATTACTGTAGCTGTGCTTGCTAAAGCTTTACCAGAGACTTATTTTTCCCTAGTGCAAGCAATATTTACTTGAATTGGGTAATTCAGAAGTAATATGGGACATAAAAGCTATATCCACTTGCAGCATCCTTGTCACTGATATTCATTCTTTAGGAAGATTGGAAGTGAAACTCTACAGCAAAGTAGTTGAATATCACGCTAGTTTGATAAATATTTTGTATGCAACATCAGTTATTCTAAATTTGCTTCATCTATTGGTTGCACTATATACAGCATCACTACTTGTGGCTTTTGTTTTGAAAAGTAGCCAAAATGGGATATTCCAGCAAATGTCTGAGTGCTGTTTGCAAAGGGGAAAAAGTGTATAACAAATTCTTACAAAGTGATGACCTTTTAAAATTGCTGTTTTACATCTTACTTGGTGAAATGTGCCCTTTTCTCACTCACTTTTATCACTGGGTGTTTTTTGTCATCTCTATGACAGATCTTTTCTGGTCACTGGATAGCCACTATATAGGTTTCTTTTGTTTTTAGGCATGCGCATTGAGTGATCCATGCAACAGCGAAGAACCTGCCATCAATACAGTCCATGTATTACTGTTGTATCACAGTTGCTCTTGTTTCAGTTATCAGGATGCTGTTAAATCCCCTCACCCTACAGTTTCATTCAATGAAAATATCTGAAAAGACAGATATGGCAGAGAGCCCAGAGCTACATGATGCTGCATTGTGTGGCCCCACAGCAATCTTTAATAATAGCCAATCCTGCCTTGGCAATGGTGGGCTTGCTTGGAGGAGGTTCTGCCTTCTTTTCTGCTGGGGTACCTGCAAATTTCAAAACAGGACATCATTAAAACCAAGGCTAGTTCAAACTATTTCTACCTACATCTGGCTTACACCAAGAATACAAGCCTTTCTTCCAGAAACTTTTTAATGACAGTTTGAACAATATATCTAAGAGTTTGGTAGAAACCAAGGTGGGTGGATTCAAAGTGCTCAGGAAGACTTATCTTTTCAGGTTGAGAGTATTACAAGAGCCTAGAGAATCTGTACATCTTACTGGGATGTAAATTTCTTGCACCATTCTCAATTCAGGTGCCCTAGTTCACAGCTGCAGGGTCAGATAACAGGTCCTTCCACAGAAAGCTTATTGTGTTTAAAACCCACTTATTAAGGAGTTAAGGATGAAAAAGAATATTGCTAGAGCTTATTCTCTCATGACCTTGGATGTCCTAATTAGTAGAACAAGATGTAAAGGTTTTTCAGGGTGAAAGGAATCTTTATCACTAACACTGCATTTAAAATAAGTGTATAAAAGCAATGACATGAAGTAAACTAACAAGGGAAATGAGTCATGCTCCCTGTGACTAAAGGGTATAAATAATTAGTGGTGCACTTTAAAATATCTCCATCAACCTTGTGCTTGAATTTCAGTCATTCCACATCCCTCTAGAAACTCTTTAGCAAGACCAGATCAGTACAAAGCAACAGCGTGTTTGGATATGAATTTTTTCATCTAGTAGAACTACTACACCTTCCAAGAAGGACACTGCTCTCATTTGACTGTTTCCTTGCCTAAGAGCTCAATTTGAGACAGGTCAAAATCGGTCTGTTAACTGTTAGAACTCCTGCTGTGCCTGTTCTGCGTGTAAGTAAAGCTATCAAGGGATCATGCAATCTGTAGTTCCTGAGAAATGACTGTTTTTGCAGTCCCATCAATTATAAGTCATTTGAGTTGAGGTGACTGAAAAAACAATTTATATTGGTAAGATGCAGGAAATTATGGGCAGTTGTGGAAGTTTGAAGTCTCTTTTCTACTTCCCACTTGCCTGCAGTAAAACAAACAAACCTGGTTTCAGATATCTTAGCATATATCTTAAGAGGCTTTTTCAAGTTATTCTGTGTGAAACCAGATGGGAAAATATGGTTGGCAACAATAAACCCCACTGCTTACAAAAGCAGGTTGTGGCAATATACATATTCAAATGCACTTTGCATATTCAAAGCATGCAAAGCAGTTTTAAAGCAGCCTTAGATTATTTGGATTCAGTATTAAGGGTATTTGGGAAACCAAATTCTAAGTGGCTGGAAACAAGGTCTGACACACCGTCCTGTTTCAGTGTGACATAGTCAGGTTACGCTAGCCTTTGGCAGGAGTGGGGTGCCTGGCCCAACATGGCCTTTGAAAATGCCTTTCTTTTATCCAGCTGTTTTGGGAGTTTTTTTCTGTTGTTCCTGGGGGCTTTTTTGTGGGGGTGCATAGGCTTGGGGGGGGGGGTTGTTGTTGGGTTTTTTAATTATGCTTAGGAACTCACTGGTAGGAGATCGTGTTGCTTTGTCTAAGGGTTTTAACTTGGTTCGAAGGAATTCAGCCATCTCCTTGTCTTCTTCTTTCTCTCTGGAAAAAAAAGGAAAATAAATCCGTGACAGAAATAACACTTTCTCTGTAAATGGGAGAGTAAAACCTAGAGTAGTTCGGATCAAATCAGTAGGAGAAAATTCACTTCTTCGCCTTTTTTAAACTTCTTATCTTGCTGCTCATTAGAGCAGAAGATACTGGCCCAAATAAATTTAGTAACAAACCTCATAGAATTCAAAGAGAATTTTTCCCCAAGGCTCTTCAGTTGTCTCTGTGACATAGATAGTTTGGGGTTTGCTATGTTCCTTAGTCAGCAGATTTTAAACCACGGTGTGTCACCTATTTGAAGTTGTTTTTTCAAGTGCTTCACCACACTCCCTCTAGGAAATGAAGCAAAGTAATCAATACGTATGTGATACCATACTTCTTATTTTTAAAGGCCCCACTTAGGTAAAAGACTGGATCTTACGGTATTTTGCTGTTACAGCTTTTTCCAAAGCCAAGTACACTTTTGATTGCATGAAGATGACAGGATTAGGCCCCAAATAAAGATTACATGTTTCTAACCTTGATTGTATCTAATAATGATACTGCCATGTTGGTTTCTTTGCTATTTCATTATTTAAACATTAACAATGAGCACACTGATCAAAAAGTATTTCAGTTTAGTAGAGGAAAACCAGATTTCATTAGCTAGAGCTTTAAAGAAAGGTACCAGATTTTATTACGAATGTGAATTGGCACTAATATATTCCCATCTGCATAGCAGTACATTTTGCATGGCCTACAGTCAGGCTGCTGTATTGTCTGGCTGCTGCTGAGTCTTTGTGATTCGCACACTGAACTAGCAGTTGAGAGCGCTGGATCCCGTTACTAGCTTGGGCTTTTTGCCAGCTGCTGACTTCAGCAGCTCTCTGATCAGCTGCAGGACTCTGGCAAGCTTTCTTCTCTCCCAGCCTTTGCCTGCTTAGAATTTAAGCCCTTTCGGATGGATATTGTCATTGAGGATAAATGGATTGAAGGAGCCTTGAAGCATTAATGTTGAAACAGAAATAGGGGAAGTAATAGCAAAGCCCTGACTATCTGTAGGGTGTCGGGATCTCAGCGCAACAACTGGAAAATAGCTGTCTTGGGAGACCCCAGGTTTCTCAGTAAGCAGCTTGCTTTCATGGGCTAAGATACTGAGATGAAACCATTCTGAACTCACTTATGCTTTAGGTTAGGTAGAGCTGTGTCAGTGATTTCATTCTCCTTTTTTGAGACCAGCAGGTAGTCTCAAAGGTGGGATGAGAGTAGTAATAATAAATCACTAATATGGTCATTTTTTGTATAAAAAGAGCAGATTTTAGATGTCTACAAATATGCCCTTCGTAGAATTCTGTCCCATGTTTACTACCCATGCCAGGAGGCTCCTCTGGCAGGCAGCAAAAATCCTTCTCTTCATAATGGTAGATGCCCAGTCATTTTCTAGTGGGAGAGTAAGAGACCGTAACCCTTTGTAGTCATGAGATGATGACAGCCATTTATGGGATAAGGAGAAACAGAAATGCAGCAATTTAATGTTTTTCCTATGGAACCAGGCAGAGGCTTTTAACTTGATAAGTTGTTTTAAAGGATTAATCCTCTCCTGTTAATGCTAATGCAAACTCTGTCACTAACTCCAGTGGGTGTGAATTAGACCTGTGAAATATCTGAATAAATTCGGTTACTTTTAGCTCTTACCGTAATCTCTCCACCTCTGCATCATCTACAAGAAAATCCCTTTTTTGTACCAGTTTATGGATTTTCTGAATCAGTTCATCCTCTCTTTGTTTTTCCATCTTTGTTTTTTCTTTTTCTGGTCAAAAACAGAGAAAAGAGACTGTTACTTTGCATTCTAGGGAGCAGGGGAAAAACCTGCAGATGTCTAAACTGCTTGCTCATGGAAGTCAGCTCTTCAGACCTGAATCACAACACTTTACTTCATGAAAAAGACAAAAATATCAGAAATCTCCAAAAACTTTTTCTGGAACAAATAATCAAAAAACGCTTTGGAGAGAAACAAAGTATTGGTTAATCACTGCAAATGTGGAAGGTGCTGGGGCAAGCACATGGAGGGCCTAGGCTACCTTACAGAGCTGTAATTTAAGGTTATAAAGCAAATGTAGTTAAGGCAGATTTCTTAAAATCCAGCAAGCAGAGCTGAGATGAGAAAACCAGAGGCAAATGCCAGCCAATGTATTTCCTCTAAAAGCTGAAAATTTTGATCAGCTGAAAAGATACTTCACATTAAATCAAGAATTTTGGTTTTGAGCCATAGAGCAGTAGAACTGAGTTTAGAGAACCATAAAATTGAATCAAGTATAATAAGAATTGTGGGAAGAAGGGCGAGATGCCTACAGTCCAATGCATCTGAGGTAGGTTATGTCTGTTAAATGAATTTATAAGAGATTTCAAACAGCTAAATAAACAATTATTTTCAATTATCTTATTACAACTTAATGTCTGGATTGTGGGCTCCAGGACACTTCCTGCTGAAAACTTCTGCAATAAATCCATTCTTTAGTGAAATAAAAGTACCTTGAATTTGAATATTATATTTTGGAGATAATGAACTTCTGTAAATCTGAGTCTGGAAAGTCATGTTTCTTAGAGAATTTTAAATTATGGTCTGCCAGTAACAGAGGAAATAATTTGTAATACCTAGTAAGGCTGCTTTGTTTTGTCCAGGATGTATTTTCTGTGTTTATCTTTTAGAGGAGGAAAAAAAAAGGAAGTTTAAAAAAAAAAAAAAAAAAGTGGGGGGGGCGTAGTGATTACTGACTGCTATGAAGATTTCAAAGCTTTCAAAGCTTCTGCTTTATTACAGTTCCTGGTTCTGAGTAACGCTGGATTTGCTGCAGAAAAAAAAAAAAAAATGCTTGCCTTGCTACTCTTGCCTGCTCCATAGCCATAATAGGCAAAGCAAAAGGATCTCCTCCTCCTGCTACTGAAGACAGGAGCTACTTTCTACTTCTCTTCCATCTGTCTTCTTCCCAGACTGCAAGATGTGCTCTTCCTTCCCATCCTCCAGGAAATTGGCTGCTAAATGTGTGTCCCAAGTTGCAACAAAGTACTGCGGACTCTGTATCCTAACAGCCCGATTCCCTGTCAGCTGAAGTCAATTAAACTCCATCTACTGAATCTAGTACAAGAAGTCTCTATACAAATCTGTATGCCAACAGAAAAGTTTGACTAAGTTAAGTTATCAATGAACCCATTTCTGGAAAGTGTTTTACCACGATGGGCACGTTCTGTGTTAGCGCTTGGTTCTGTGTGGATGCCTGCAGCTTCTGGCTCTCCATGAAGATAAAAGTATTCTTGCTGTGAGCCTGCCAAAAGGTGGTGCTGCATGTTCTTAGGATCGCTGAGAGTTGCACAGTGTTAAAGAGAAACTGTTGTCTGTGGATCTCTGCTTAAGACTTTGTGAATGGAAAATGGTTTCCAAAAGTTAATTAAAAAAAAAAAATTAATCCTAACTTTAAATTAAACATATGGCTAAGAAAGCCACAGACTAGAAGAGGTAAGGCAAGAGGGATCATTCACAGATATCCTCCAGCATTCATAATCCTTTACAATATCATTTAACTCAATATTATAAGAATGTAATTAGAAATTAAAAGTGTGTATAAAGAAAAAGGAAAAAATTATGAATAATACTTCTTTTAGGTGCAAAGTAACATAGAAAAGTTCTTATTCAAGTAAGAAATGCTGCTGTATGGACTCTGAGAGGAAAAACGTAGATATCTATTTCCTGTTTCATGACTGAAATGCCTCTCCTTTCTCAGGAGGAAGCTGTTGTTTTAAGTTGCACAGTAAAACATGGAAATAAGATGAGGATGGCCAAAGGAAGGAGTCAAAACCTGTCCTTACTAGTTGGGCAACAGCAAATTATTTGATGGGTGCTAGAGACCATATAGTGACATTTAGTGTAAATGCACTTTCCTGGTCTCTTAAGAGGTGCATGTGACCAACTGTTGTGAATTGCTTTATTCCCCACAGTATCTGCCTAAGAGACCTTTTCTTACAGTCATGTCTTGAGGGACTGATATAACAGATGCCCCCCAGCCATACTCAGCATACTAAAAATATCTGTGGTGTTGTGGCTTACCTCTTCACTCATCTGCTCCTTATCTTGGAACAGGCAGAGCAAACTGCACATGCTGGGAGGTGGAGCGGCCTCAGCACTGCCTGGCTGTAAAATCTGGAGTCTCTTCTAGGTACAATGCCACTGCTAACTCCTATATACTCCTATAAACTATGCTGCAGAATTGTTTCAGGAAACCTCATTGCAAGGCTGGCCCCAAGGTACTATACTTGTCACAGGCCTGGGACTGTAATGATATGTCAGCTCAGAGCCTGCTGGAAAAGTAAAAAATGTCCCTACTGCACTTAGCAGTTCAGCGGGGATTTAACAGGGCACACTCCTATGGTAAGAAAATGCTCCATTCAATACAAATAGTTATGAGCTTACTAAATCAATTCATAAGAAGATACGTGTCTCACGGTTCCACAATCCAGTGGATGCACTCCTCAATAGCATACAAATGCTAACTGCACTTTTAATTTATGCTGATGTGAAAATGCAAATATGGGATTCATCTCTGCTGAAAGTTAATTTTTATTTAACCTTTTTTGGGTGCTCCTTTTTGAAAGATTCAGGGCAATTCTCTTATCTAATTACAACTTCTCAACTGAAGCTCTGACTGAGAGGAAATAGTGTTCCCTCCAGTGACATAACACCCCTAGAGACTTTGTTGCATCAAAAAGCCGCTAAGATTGAGTGAGTGGCATGCTTTACTAATCAGACTTGGGGGTATTGTCTACTCCCCTTTCTACCTATATCTCTTATCGAGTTTCCTTCCCTAAGATTATAGGAAGTCAAAACACTCTTTTCACAGAGGCAAGTAGCTCAACAGAGCTATCTTTATAGTATTTTGCACTGCTTGTTCCAAGAGCAAAGGGCTGATTTGTGAAGAGGAGGTTTGGGGTTCTTTGACTCTTTGACTCTCTGTGCACACTGATATATACATATATATATATATGTATATATATATATTTTTTATCAGCCTCAGGGGAGATTTCCAATTATGTTTGGGGCAGAAGTGTTCCTGACACCATGCCTTCCCCTGCAATGCCCAAGCATTATCCTAGTGTTGGGTTGGAGATAGCCGTTACCTGGGATCGCTACCAAACTCTGCAGCTCTTTCTTAAGGTTCATAATGTCTTTGCACAGCTGGATGTCATCCATCCTGCAGAAACAGAAAAAATACAATCAGAGACATGCAAACTCACATACTCTGTTCACAGGATCGGCCAGATTTCATTTCACTCTGCAGTACTGTCCCTTGTTTTGAACCTGTGCATTCACTTGAAATGCAGGGTTTTGACTCTGAGATGTTGGCACTATTCCCTCACCCACTGTAACAGACAGCAAAAACTATACTATAGGGCTGGTCAGGCCCGTGATTACTTGTCCTACTGGGACCTAATTTGTGTGTAGGTCAGCTAAATGCAGAGAGAGAAGAGGAGCTTTGGGGCATCCTAAAGAGAGCAGGAATCTACAGAGTAGAGAAAAACTCCTTTAGATCCCCTAACTTTCTACAGAGAAGCTGGATAAATGTTCTGAGCTTAATTCTGCAGCACTTTTTGTCCTATAAATCAAATCTATCAAAGTGCAAGATGGGTCAGAGGAAAAGCCACACTCTTGTTCAGCTTATTTAAGAGCGCTGTTATGCCTCCTGTGCAGCTGGTGCTCTCTGAGGACAGCAGCGCAATCGAGTTGCTGGTCTGTGCTGAATACAATGGCTTTTTCCCTGTAGATAAAGCATGACACAAGGTAGTGAAATGACACCCTCCAGGCCTGTTTAAGCTATCTACAAAGCTATGCAGACATACGTATAAAATTTCCAATATACTAACAATCTTCTCTGAACCTTGTGTCCTCTGTAATAGATGGTGCATTCTTTCCAGTCCCCGTGAAATCACTTTTTAATGTTGTATCAAAAACATCAGTAAAGCAAACAGCAGTTATAGTATGTCAGTTTTACCTCAGAGCAGAGCTTTAAATGTCTGCCCAGCAATCCTAAAGTCATGAGTTATGAATATAATAAAACATTTCTCTTAATAAGAGCCCAAATCCATTCCTGGAGTAATTGCAGTAGTGTTGGTTTAGGGATGCATTCTCAGTGTACTTTCATGTATTCCTGACATTCTCCCTGTAATTCTGCTTTTCTGTTTCATAATTGCTTATTGCAAGAAATCCTCTGCATGCTTGGAGATATCACACAGCATGTATTATTCTTTTCTCTCTTGGTATTTCAAACTATATCATCAAAACCTAAAAGCAGACCCTCTATTTGCAGAAACAAGAAAAAATAGCTCATAATGAATAAACAGCATGAGCAAAAGATTTTCTAAACATGTCACAAAATGACTGGAAAATAAGTGGGTCGGAAGAGCCTGCAGTAATCTGGCACAGTGACTCAGCCCACTGATGGGTCTTTCTTTGGTCCAGTTACCAGGGGAAGATGCTCTGAGCACAGTCATTCCCATAAGCGCCACAAGTGAGGCAGACAGCTTGAGTCATCTCTGATTTAAACAGCCTCGACTGGGAGGGATTAGGGCATGGAAATGGGAATGGGAGCCACGTCCAGGCAGGTCTTGGTGGCAGGGGAAGATAATGGCAGTCAGAGATGAATTAGAAAAGAAACCTTCTGTACTGGATACAGAAGGAGTGTTTTGTTCTATTTCAATGGAAATTAATTCCAGGACAGCTAAATACAATTTTTCAGTCTTTTTTCCAGCTGAGGAAGAAAACCTAACTCCCTAGTATGCCATCTAGAGCCATGTCTTCTTTAGGAAAAGACAAAAAAGATAGTAAAGGCAATAGGAAAAACACTGAACACTCACCTTCATGGTCAGCTAAAGAAAGGGCCAAAGAAGTTTGTTGACTGCAAGTGCCAAATGCTTAACGTTTGTGAGTAAGAATTGTTAATAACAGCTATGTAAGTGTCAAATATTTTTTTCAATTATTTCAGGACAAGCAGAGCAGTTTGGCGTGTCAAGAGAGCTGCTACTTTTACCAAATGACTTTCAAAGCTAGAAACAGATCTGTGCTCTCTCTGGAGTGTCTATGGAAGTGGGTTTGAGATTCTTCTGTTTTCTTTTATTGCATTAAAGTGCTTGAACGACAATGTAGATTAAAAAATGAATCTAGGGTAGTTTTGTAAGTCCTCTTCCCTCTCTTTCAGCAGGTTTGCAGGCACTTAGATTGTTTAATTCTGTTCTAATATATCCCTGTCCCAGAAGTAAAAATGCACATAATTGTTAGAGTTTCTGAAGACTTTGGTAGTGCAGGTCTAAGAGATCACTCAGCTGTCACACAAATCACAAGTTAATGTGATTGCACATATCTGGAGAAAGTCTACTTATAGGGATAAGAAGATCATCCCCTCAGTGGTGAGAACAATGAACATGTTGAACACCAGCCAAGGACAGCCAGCAGTGATGGAGAAACTTGGGTGACTAAGTAAAAAGCTGTGCAGAAATAAATAAGAATTGCTACAGAGATGGTGATATGTAGGCAGGCTGCTGATTTGTTAATCTAAGTACAGAGGTGGGGGACAGGAGATCAGTGCAGCCCACCTTTGAGGATGGCAGGTGTTTAAAGCCCTGTCAAAGCTGTGGGGAAACTGGAATGGTGAAAGGGTCTTGGGAATAGAAAGAGAGAAACAGGAATTTTACCTATGTTCCCCCTTCTACAGTTGACCTATTTTACTTCATTTTGTCCCTGTCAACTCATCTTAGTTTCTTAAAGGTTCTAATTATAAAGCTGTGAAATCACAGACAACATTTAATGAAGAATATAGTACATGTCGTCTGAGTCATTATGGTGCATGTTTATCACCTTGTTATTTAGCTCCCCACCTGGTGCTGCTCAGCCTGGGAGACACAGAGCTGGCAATTAAGATAACAGATTGCTGACTAGCCCACTTGGCAGGTCAAGTTACAAATCAGAAGTCCTATGATAACTTTAACTATTAAAATAAGTAAGTTTATCTTTTCTTGTTAAAAGCACTCTCTGATCCTGGAACAGTGGACAGAAGCACTGGACTGCAACTTTGTGCAGTAACGTTGTAATTCATCTGTCTCAGTGGTTTGAGGCAGTTGAAGATGGCAGGACTTGAAAATGCCAGTCCCTGGAGGTCACATTTAAGGCATATTTCACAGAAATTCAGAACAGTGTCTAAAGAAGCTGTCTGAATTCTATTCTCACTGACTTTGCTAAATTCCCTTGAGCTGGGACCATCTCTGCCAGTTATGAAGTCTTACTGTCAACTTCAATAGCAACAAGAGAAGGAGCATTCCGGGAAATACCTCCCTGTGGAGGGGAATAGTTCTTTGTTGTTAGGCACTAGAAGTGGGAACCTCTACATTTGGCCATGCATTGACTTTAGCACGACTGATAATAAATTTCCTTCCTAATTTACCTCCATAGTTAACCTTTTCTTATTTTTAAAACCAAAACAAGAACAACTATTTTTGTATCAAGGCTGGAAAGAATATAAAGGTATCTGGTATAAAATTAAACATTGACAGCCAGTCCATTTTAGGACTTTTCAATTCACTGTTGAACCACAATTGATTATACTCTTGTTTTTGTAGCAGAAAGCAGGGAGAGATACCACTGAAATACCACAGGTCAAGAATTATAAGCTGTTATAGAGAATCCTCGCCTATAGGGAGATAACTGTGTAAAAGGATGGGCCACAGTAATTGTTGGGAGTACTGTATGTGCACGATGCATTATGGACACATTATCTTGGATACATGGTCTCATGGGAAACCACTGATTCTACTCTCCACTCAGGCAAACTGGACCACAAGTAGCTGAGAACTGGGAAGGCAAAAATAGTTTGGGATTAAAGGTTACATTTGGAAATACAGTGCTGAATTACTGACCTGAAAATGACTCATTCAAGAGATTAGAGATATCCAGGGCTGCTCCCTCTTCTATTAAGATAAATTTGTGATGGCCACAACATACATTCAACATAGAAAACGTTATTTAGGGAAATTTTTCTATTAAATAATTATTTTTCCAGCTGCCCAAAAGAGGTAACAATACGAATTAATCCTTTTGCGTCGTTTCTTTTTTTAAGACATAAACATCCTGACTAACAGGTACTAAGTCTATAATTCATTAAATACTTTACTAATAATATGTTTATCTGGAAGCCTCCTCCGTTTGCCATAGTCATTATATAACATTTAAAAGGAGGTTTTCCTTAGCACTTCTACTGCAACAAATTTAGAAGAGGAATGTCATGTTTTCCTCTGGGATTGTTTGCTGTCAAACCAGGCAAAGGAGATGGGTCTGCAGAGAAATCAAGTTGAACAAGGCATTTTCTTTGTCTCTATGTGAGCTGATTTTCATTTATATGTCCAGCTTAAAGTGCACTGACAAGAACTTTGCAATTCTGTCCCAAACTCATGTTGTCGGGGCTTCCAGGTTCCAGTCTGTGAAGCTAGGAGAGCCTTGTTGGAGCTGGAGCTTCCAGGAGTTTCCAGATCTACCATGGGCACAATGACCCCTTGAGGCTCCCAAGTCCATGGCAGTTCTCCTAGAAAGTGGGACTGTCACCAACCTGAGAAGCCCCAGGCTTTGATCATCTGACAAGTTTCATTACAGAAACCAGGTTGGGGCAGTTCCCAGCTTTTGTTTCCCTGTTATTCCTCAAAGACTCTGGGTATTTGCAGGTTTGACACCATTGCAATGGATGGGAAAGATGAATGGGGACAAGCAGGCACAGCCATGAATGAATCAGGTACCTGGTTTTCCTCATAAAGCTGGGCTTAGTATTTTCCCTAATGATACCTTATCTTTGTCACTGTTTCTTTTCTTGTTTGTTTCTCCAAAAGAACATCCTCTCATTTAACTCCATACAGTCCAACAGGGAACAGTATCAGGCTGACAATCTGACATATGAGATATTTATTAAAAAATATATATCATCACGCAACTGCATCCTTCTCTACAGCAACCCACAGTGCTTCCAATGTTCCTAGAGCAAGATGCAATCTGCCAAACAGGAAGGAATTCACTGTAACTTATATTGCTTTGTTAAGATTATAGCACTATGAAGGATAAAAGATTTATTATTCCTTTCCATGAAAAGACAGCCCTTATCAGAAAACACAGACAACAGCTACAGCTCTATTCACAAAAAAAATCTGCTTTTGTTGGTGTTATTTCTTTGCAACATAGTAACAGCGAGGTGCCCAACTCAGAGAAGAGTACTAAGTACACTTATTCAAAGTGTCTCACTGTTGTCACCCGTGGCATTAAGCCACTGAGAAGTCACAGTTGATGCTACATCAATGAGCCACTAGAAATAGAGATAAAGTATTTGGATGGAAATTAATCAAAATTTAAAATGAACTTCATTTTATACAAAGACAATGATCATTGCCTTTTCTTGCTTCAGAATGGAAACAGTCCACTTAAGCAGTCCACTTCTCCAGTTCTTGTGTAGTTTAATGTTGCTTCACTTTGCAGTGGTTGCATAAAGCCAGGCAAGCAGCAGATGTACCATTTTGTATTTTAAATGTCCTCTGCATACTGCAAAACACGTACAGGTGAGAGTCCTATCTGATATCTATTAGATGTGAGTGTTATTGTCCTTAGAAGGAATTTTGATTATTAATTTTTCTCCATCATGAATTTGCCCTCAATTTTAGATTCTACCATTATATCCAATGCCCTATAGACTAGTGACCATTACTGACTATCCCATACCTTCTACTGCTAGTGATGAGTATATCAATGCCAAAGCGGCAAAACAGTGATTTCATTTTTTTCACAAAGTGAGGAAAGGAAAAAGGTTAAAAGGGCAAATAAAGACAAAGTAAGTCTAATTAGAAGCAACAAAAGAAGAACAGGGATTAATTATGTGCCCTGGCCAGCTAATGAAGGTGTGGGACTGCTAACATGAATTTTTTACCAAGGTAAAGTCAAGTTGCAGCAAACTCATCTAGATAAAAAGGTAATTGTTCCTGGGATTATGAGTAAGCAAACATAATAGAACAAAATGGTCCGAAAACCAGGATGGATCTATGGAGAATTTGGATGATTGTAGATATTATGAGCACTGTGGAGCAGAGGGAGTCATCTGATACTGTGTACGGAGAGTCTACAAAGAAAATGACCAATTTTAATTCTGCTAAGTCAGTATAGAGGTAAATCTGGCTTTTTTGTAGTATTAGTTATACACTGTAATAACCACAGAGATATTGAGTGTTGTGTGTATTATATTTATAATATTTTTTATAGATTAAACAAGCTTAATGAGGTAAGTAAGACTATTTTCAATAATTGTCTAAAGCAACCTGATAGGTCTTATTATTTAAAATCCTATATGTCCTATACATTAAAAAATTGCCATTCTGTATTGCCTACATTGCAGAAATAACCACTCCCCAGACAGCTATCCCAGGTGGAAGTAACTTCCACAGTTTTAGCTCAAGGTCAAGCCAATATAGCTGGCTTCAAGTCTGCTTTCCATCTGGAAGGCCAGCAGTATCAGGTACTGGCAGCCTTCCCAAGGAGTATGTTTCACGATGACAGGGAATGCTATTTTATAATAAGAACTCAGTGCCATTTCTATTCACAGGCATAGGCAAGTAACTGTGGATGATAAGATCTCACCTATACTATTAATATTTACTGGGTCAGAATATGCTAATATATTTTAAAATGCATGAATTTTATACTACAAATAATTTTGAGCTTCAGTTTTGATGTGTTCCTATATCACATAGTGCTCTGAGCTTTTGCTGGCTGCCTCCTCTGTCAGCTAAACTGAGCTAACACATGTGTTATCCATTTTTACCATCCTCTCCTTCAGCATGGTAGATTTCTATGCTGCCCAGTAATACTGAATCCTAGACCGTCTCTGAAGCCAGACACAAGTACCCACAGCAGTAACACATTAAATGTGTAGTGAAGAGGATGCAGCTTACTTGGCTTCTGGGTCTGTTGTCTCGCTAGGAAAACAAATAAAAAAGTAGGGTAGAAGAATTAGAAAGGGAAGGAGAGTGTGCATACTCTGAAGTGGTATATTTGCTTTCCTTAACGGCAAAGATGATACATGGAAAATCTACAGTTTGACCCAAAACTCTTCTTATAGAGGCCATTTTAAGAAATATGCTGAGAGAACCCAGAGAAGAGGTGAGGGAAACTGGGTAGCTATAAACTGATGCTTTTAGGTACAAATCGTCTCCATAACAATAAGGGCTGAGTCCTCAGCTTTTCTGAAATTAAATTCAGCACAGCTGGAGATAGCAAATTATAGCTTTAAGCTATATTTTCATTTGCTGGACTGGTGGTCACAAAAGCTCCTGACATAATTTAAAGAAATTTCACAGTTTTGGTAGCATAGAAGGAGGGAGGCTACAACCACAGTTCCTACAATAATCTTGACATTGCCCATCATGGGAACTAGGTGAGGCAGGGTCCTGAGGAGAAACCAGAGGTCTGTAATTACAGAGCAAGTCACAGGGCATCTGCTCTGCTGCAGCTATGGTCGTCTGAGCTAAACTGTGGCTGCACAATGTAAATTGTGGCATTGCCTAATTGAGGAAGGCTTGATTTTATAATATGAAAATTTGTTGAATGTGTCTGTTTTATGTAAACTTTATGTAATTCTTCATAGCAAAAGGTAATCAGCTGGAACTGATATGGACTTCTTGGATATAAAGAGTATAGCTGTCTTCAGCTGCCCTCCCTTTTTTTAAGGAGGAAATAATAGCATGGAGCAAGGCAAACAACAGGCTTACAAAGGCTAATATCTGACTACAGGCATGCAGTTTGCACCAAGGTCCCAGAAAGATCATGACCTCTGAATTGATTGTTTCAGCTGATTTTGCTTTCTCTGTTTCTGTGTATCAGTTAAAAAAAAAGAAAACAAGAAAAAAAAAACAAAAGAGGCAAGAAAAACAAGAATCATCAGAAAACCAGCTTCTTATGAAGAATACACTATCAAGATGAAATATTTCACTGTGGCATATAGCATGTAATCTATTAAATAGATAAAAGAGTTCAGCTGCCTCCACTGATGTTCAAACCAACAATTTTCAGAGGACAGGCTAGGAACATAGTCACTTTGCCATCATATATCTAATTTTATTGAGCTTTGCTCAGCAGAATTAAAAAGCCTTGTGTTGTAATATTTTCCTCAGTGAAAAGGCTTCACAGATTTGAAAATCAGAGGTGTCTATGGGAGTTTCCTGTACCGTATTTTTTCACTTCATTTCAGATTAGTGTCACAGGGTTACACTGTTTTAAGGTCTCTGCCTCTTTGAGTGCTTTAATCTTTTATTACTGAAAAAAATCTCACCTCATGTTTAGTACAGAAGTAAAAGTTTTCACTTCTATCTGCAAGGCTAAAAAGCAGTACAAAAGAAAGAAAATCACGTGTATTGAAACTGTACAGATATTTGCAGCCTTCACTTAAATTTTTGGTGTGTCAGTCTACAACAGGGTAAATGATATCTAGCTGGTATTCTTACTAAATTTTCACTTTTTTGTGGAAATTTGGGAAAGTTTCTTTAACACCAGTATAAGCAGATTATGGAAAAACCTGTATTTGCCTTAAACCCCTCACAGGTAATCCACTTCGGCACTGAACTGTTATGCTGTCACTGAAAAACAGTATTGCTCTGCCAAATTGTGAATAGATACAGATATAAGTATAGAGATGCCAAAAAAGTGCAACACCCTCTTAGGAATGTTGTCTGAATTTTACAGTCATTTCGATGGGTATAATAAGTATACGCCTGAATTTTCCACCAGCCGGGAAAGACTCCATTTCTGGATATTGTCAGTAGATGCCTGCCAAGAGAGTTTAATTTTCGGTGCCTTAGTGCCCTGCTCCCTGTCCCGAGGTCGGCTGTGGAGGGGTGGCGACGGGACGGGGGGGTCTGCAGCGTCAGGCCCCCGGCTCCCGATACCCCCGATACGGAGCAGCCCGCCCTGGGCGCCCCGCCGCCACCGGCCTCCCCCACCTCACCTCACCTCGGCAGACGGGGGCGGAGGGCTGGAAAGGGCAGCGTTTCCAGGGCCACGGCGGCCTTCCCCAAGTGCCGGGTGAGCAGGGGGCTCCCTGAGGCGGCGGCGCTGGCCCCAGGCTCCCACCTGAGCCTCATGGCAGCGGCGCGCGTAAACACGTGCCTGTGCGTAAACAGGTATCAGTGTATAGGATACCTATATATTTTTTATAGGATATCACAGGCCAAGCTACATGGGGAGGGGACCACGCAGGGTTGGTGAGAGAGAAAAGCTTGCCCGCAGCAGCTGCGAGAAGCTGGGCCTCCGAGGAGGGCTGGGCGGCGGCCGCCATTTTGTGCAGTTGAGGAGCACCTGCTGGCAGCACTCCCTGCTGACTGCCCCGGCAGGGCACCTCTGAAGGGGTTCCCCCTCCTCTAAGCTTTAAAAACAAGGTGTGCCCCTTATTAAAGGATTTTTTCCTGCCCCTTCCCTTATTTAAGCAGAATCACAAACTGGCAGGTAGGTGAGTTGGTTGGGTTGGTGGGTTGTGTTTTTTTTTTTTGTAATTTTTTATTATTATTTTTTTTTTATTAAATAATGTGGTGACTGATTTCAGTTTTGTGCCAGTGACTGCTGCTAACTTGGTGCCCGAATCTGTTTCTAAAGGTGGAAACCTTCTTCCTGAGAGGATGATTCTTTTCTGTTGGTGACCCAGAGTGAAGACCGTAAGTAAATTTTATATCCACCACAAAACAAGCTGCTTATTCACAAAGTGACCGTTGCAAAGAGGTGAGCATTAAAGCAAGGGGGAAAATTCAAAAACTAAAACAACAAGTTTGAGTATTTTGATAACTCAGTACTGGATCACAAAAAGGTAGGTGAAATTTGTTCAAATATAGTTGAAGTTTTCCCCCCTTTAATTTCTAAAACTGAAAATCTGGCTCTGTCTAATGATTAGTTATGTCTGATAGACACTGGCTAACAGGTTAGACACAGAAGACCCTGCTTGGATTCGCATCTGAGAAAGAACCCATATATGCTGCTGTGTGGTTTTTGAACACTATTCAGTAACAATTAAATCCTTTTATTTCTGAGCTTAGTCCTGTTGCCTGATTCTCTTCCTCAGATGCTTTAGGACTTGCTTTCAAATAATAACAATGACTAAGTATCTGGCTTTTATTTCTTCACCATCCCACTCTTTCTTTCACCCTTACGGGGTGACTCTTCTAAAGCTTCTAGTGATGATGAACTGTTCAGTGAAGACTTTATTTAGATGCTGAAGTGTTACCAACTGTGAGTACTGTAATGTAACATTTGTGTAGTGATGAAGGAGCAGCATATTTCATTTTATCCCTTTTCTGTCCTACAGACTTCATTAGTCATTAGTGTTATTTTGTTCAGTGGGGGAAGGGAGCGTGGCCCTCATAGCGTTACACAAACTAAAATAAGGCCTTAACTTTGAACACAAGCAAAGCTGTCTGCGTGTCTTGCTAGAGATTCCTTCATCTGCAGTTCATGTTGCTTGAAGAGAAAAAGAGCTGAGAAGATTTGAGAGATACATGCTATACAGATCATAACTGAGGAACTGCCTGAAGGACTGTTACTTTATCAATGATCTCACGTATCAGCAGGAAACTTTTTTGCTGGTTCACACACAGAGGAGTGAGAAAATGCGAACCAACTCCAGGCCTGCTGAGCAGCCAGATCTCATTAGTTATTTTTGTACTGGCTGCTATACTAACCTGGAGGAGTTTTCTTTGCCAAATGTCCTTATTTTATGGCTATTGCATTAACTTGGGCAAAATCTTGACGTAACAGTTAAAGACAACACATGCTGTTGCAGAACTGTTTCAAACCTCAGTGACAGTGAGTTTATTATTGTCCCATCTTAGTCTTCTTTGTGCACTTTCTTTAAGGAAAGCAGTAATTTCAGTTAGCAGTGTTGGAGGAAATTCCTTCCATGCATTAAACCTGCACAGCTCTGACAGGGGTAGAGCTTGCTCTGATTTCCATCAGCAGCAGGTCTGGCTTGGACTGTTTTTTCTCATTTGTGAGTGTGAACACTGGTAAAGTACAGCGAAGCTGACAGGCTGTATGCCTCTAGCAGGAGGGAGCCACTGACACCATTAGGGCTGGTGATACACTCAGAGTACAAGCCCTCCAGATTATTTCCCTTTTTTTTTTTTTTAAAGCACAACTGCAATATCACTGATGCCATGTCCTAGCTTTAGGATCTGACTGTATTTGAATACAAAAAATTAGTAATACAGACAGTCAGTGAGAAGAATGGACCATTATTTAAAGAAAAAGTAGCTAGAGATGCTGCAATCTGTGTCTGAATGTGTGAGTGATATGGAATTAGTTCATCATTTTGTTCATGTTTTTATAAGAACTAAAACAACCCACAGTTTAAATCAAGAGAATTTCTATTCTGGTGCTAACATCATCAGAGGGAGAAAGGGAATACAAACATACCTCACACTTTTGCTCCATTACTGTATGCATATTTTATTCCTTTGATATCATAGAATGAAAGGCTAAAGCAGCTACAGAACTAAAGAGATCTGGTTTTCATTAAAGCTGGTATTGAAAAGTCAGTGGTCTGAGCACAGCTGTAGTACTGCTAGATAGCAGCCACATTGTCAAAGTCAAGTCAGCCTTAAACCTTTCTGAGGCAGCTCAGGTTCGTGCAATTGGTTGTATATGTCATTTGTAGGTGATTCTAATTCTGGCAGGAGAAAGCAATCACTAAAATGCATAATCTACATACAGACTTCTGGTCTTGGGACTCTGGCAATCCTCTACTTCAGAAAACAATTGGAAGAAATAAATATGACCACATATAAAATCTTCCACAGTACATTGTGCCTTTAATCTCAGCAAGAGATTAAAATTTGGCACTTGGTTAAAAGATAAATGCAACCAAGCCCCTCTGACAGATAGTGTAAACTATCCAGAATGAAAGGCAGTAAAGAACGGCTGCAGCTGTAGCATTTGGGGATCACTAGCAACATCCTACTCGCTTGTCAGGAATAAAATGTAAAAACATTTTTTTAAATGAGACAAAGTCAAATAGACAATTTTTTGTACTCTTAAAGGCTATAAAGGGAAGTGCTTTCTGATTCTGGAGGCCTTTGTGTGAGAGACTGCTTTCTCTTTCAAATTTGATGAGCCAGTATGAAGAACAAGCCTATCGTAAATCAGCTTGAAAAGACAGGATGCCCACATGGGGCTTTAAAAATCATGATCAATGATTTTGGGGTTGCAAGTAGAGTACCAGTGCAAAGGCAGAAGCTGGCTCACCAGTGGTATCAACAAACTGAATTTTACTGCCTCAAGGATTAGCAAGCAGAGTCAGGGTATTCCACCACAGAGAAGGGAGAAGCTGGGCTAGAAAGCTGCATGAATATCCCAGAAAAGTGGTCTTGCCAGCCTGTGGCTGCTGAAGGAATTGGAGGGCCTGTGGCTGCAGCACAAGCCTTAGCACCTCCTGCTGAAGGCAGTGGCATCAGCAACTAGCTTGGCTTTCCATAGGCAAACAAAGCAGTGGGGCCATCTCTGGCTGGTTTTGCCTTTGTCACCTGCCTATTTTGCTTATACCAGAAGCCAACCTGAGTGGAAACTTCGGTACAGGTGCTCAGAAGGGCTTTCCTCCCTCAGCTTGCTCTTGGCAAGTGCTCTTCGGGAGCTCTAGGTAGAGTGTGTTTGGATGGTGGCTAATGAAGGAAGAACATCGTGCACAGTATGAATGTTAGGTATATTCCCTTTTCAATAACCAGGCTCCTTTGTGCTCTATTCCTCACTGCCTTGTGAGGCAGGCTGTGATTAGTGTGAGCACGGGGGAAATTAAAAGAAGAAACAGAGCAAGTGAAAAGTGCGCAAAAGCATGACAAGCAGTTGTCTGCCATGGCTCTCATTCACTGGGACAGTTTATTTCTATCTCTGTGCTTTGATATAGAAAATGTCAAGGGAAGCAAGGCTTTTTCCCCAATTAAGTCTATGTACAAGCCAATAGCCAAGTACCTATTTGATTACCAGAAGCAGGTATGACAAAACCATTCATGTTTACTTTATTTGTACCACTCCAGCATTATTTTTAAATGTCAGTATAACTGTTGCCAGACCTTATTTCCAAAGGTCTATAAGCAGTGGCTTTATATGCTCTGGGCTGAAGTCTTCTGTAGTAATATTCACAGACAGATGTCTGCGCTGCTTGAGGGTGAGGCTTGCAACTTTTGGCAGTACAAGTAAGTCAGAGCACTGAAATGAGCACCCAGGAGTAAGAGTTAATGTACCAGTGCTATCTTTATATTTCAAAGGGAGAAGAGAGCAAAGAGTTTTTCAGGCAGGGTAAGCTACTGTAGCTTCATTAAAGCCAAGGGTCGGGGTTCATCAGGGTTTAGACCTACTGAGGTTCTTAGCCTGTCAGTGTTAGTTTCTGACCTCAGGTATTCATACGCAGATGAGACTTCAGAATATTATATTCCCTCTTAATAAGCCCTAATCATCTAAATTCAGCAGTTTAGGAATACAAACTCTGATTTCATCATCATAAATGGATTCATTAACCTTCAGTGGGGCACCTATGCTTGACCTCTTTGGTTTTGAAAATCTCTCTTGTATTACTGCTATTTAATTTGATGCATCAAAATGTGTTTTGTGCTCATAAGCTAATGGCTTCCATTTAATAAATGTCAGATCTTGGCTGCTATTAGTTCAGAACAGAGTGTAATCTCTTGTGACACGAACTAAGACCACTAATGAAGTAAGGGATAAAGCCCAAAATAGGTTAGACTGTGGAAGCTTTAAACCTCCTACCTGTTGATACTTTCTTCAGACAAATATCCTTCCCACAAAGGACTGAGCTCAGGTATAAAAATGTTCTCTGTAGACAGATACTTTGCTAAAGTTTCCTTTTTTAAGTAACAGATCCCTTTTATATCTTCTGCAAATCATGCAGCATAAAAAATGTAATTTCCCTTGCAACCTCAGAAATCATTTCCCAGTGGCATTTTGCAAGCATTCACCTGACTGAGATGCTCTTTATCTTTCTTCTCTTTAAAATGTCAAGCAGATAAAAGTCTTCTAAATAGCATTCTTTCCTATTTTGATTAATTTTGCATAGCGTTTTCCCAGAAGAATTGATACTTACATAAACCTGAGTTCTGATTCTCTTCTGACTAAGACTTCCCGAAGTCTCTGGATCTTTGCCATCTCTAGTTCAATTTCCTCAGGCATCATTGTTGTTTCAGCCATTGAAATGATGTCAAGTTGATCTGTGTGTAAAGAAAAAGAAAATGAATGAAGCTAGTCAAACTGTCTTAACAGGGCTTTTTAGGAATGCAAATTTAATCACAGAGCTATCTGGCTATGGGGTAATTAATGCAAGTATTGGAGAATATTCTAGCTGAATGTTACATTGACTGGTTTCTTTATTGTTTTTGCTCATTACTTTCAATGTTTTCTAGCCATTTCAAAATAAAACAATCCCTAAGATGACATTCATTTCAGTCAGAATCTATCATATTTCTAAGGAATCCTAATGCAGAGTAACCCAGTGCATAACTATAGCTACTGTTCCTTAATTTGTAACACTATGAACTTTGACAGAATAGCCATAGAATTGCTACAAAACTCACCCGAAACAGCTATTTGATACTCTTCAGAGTCCTGTTTTGGCCCAAGTGCAGGCAATGTAAATTGATGAGGGTTTTCCATCTTTATTTTTTATTACTCTTTACACCATTCCACCATCGCAGCATGAACAACAGCCCAGATCCACTAGAGAAGAGCCAAAGATGTGGCTAGAAATGATGCAGGGCCTAATCCTTTGAGGGGCTGAGTGTTTCTCATGAGGGCATTAAAAACAGTTGAGGAGAAAAACGCCACTTTGTAGGATTACTTGGCAACTGGTAGTGCCAGGGTTCTTTTATGATTATTTCTCTAAAATTGACATGTTACCTCTTCCGATCCAGAGAGAAATAGGGTTACCAGCTCATAGAAAGTAGAAGGAACCAATCTATAGAAGGTGCATTTGGGAAGGAGCAATTTGGCCTCTGGAAAACTCTGTTCCAAGGTGTCATCATACTTGGCCTTCATTTCAGCCAAGGTTTTCAAAGAAACTAATGAGTAGAGTGCCTCCATGTTTTGGCACCTGAATGCAGCCGTACCCCTGAAAGCAGGCCTGCTTCAGTGGTGTTGGTTTGAAAGAAGAAAATAGAGAGGTCAAAATGTAGCAGCCATGACTGTAAAGGAGACAGGAAACAAAAAGCACCAAAAAAAGCTGTTCAATTAGTTATGAGGAGACAAACTCTGAAGTTCCTCATGAAAGACTAGGCACAAACAGCTGGGAAGAATTTCTGACAAACTTGGAATAGGAATGAAACCACAAAATCCCAACAGACACAGCCCCCGTGTGAGCTTAGTTCAGAGATCTGCTCTCCCAAAATGGAAGCAAATTAAAGAAATATTAGAAGATGTAAAGAAAATAAATTTGGCCCTAATCTTAGGAAAAAAGTCATCCTGGCTAGTATTTTCTGCTATTTCTGGCTTCAGTTTCTAATGAAAGAAGTGGGAAAATATTAAAAATCACTAATTATTTTAAGAGAACAGAAACATGAGCAAAAAGTAGCACAGATTTAAATATCTTTCATTTGTGAATAGCCATTTCTCAGTGTTATTTTAAAAACTCAGACTGCAAAACTGATTGATAAAGTAAGACTATATCTTTTGTGTCTGAACACCGGTGCTGCTTCTGTAGAAAGTAGATCTTCTAATGAGAAATCATTGTATTATTTGGGGTATAGTTAGTTGGCATATAGCCTAGGTGTCCTAAGAAGTGTTGTTTCAGCTCTGTTGTCTATGGTTAGCTCCACTATGAAGCTCTTGAGTCTTTTGAAAAACCCAGACATTAACTTAGATGTTGAAATAGAAGCTAAAATTCTTGGAAACTCTAGATCCATTTCAGGAGGGCTCAGCCCTAACAAAAATGCCCTAGGGATTATATCCGACCCTCTCCCACACTCTTCTACATTTGGGAGTGAAGAACCATAGTGAAGTCTTGAACTTAGTAGCAGAGTACTTTACATGTTGTGCTACTGCTAACACATAGGCAGAATTATAATACAATAGTCACTGGAAGTTACATCAGACATCCGTCAAAAGAAACTAGAACAAAGATTCAGTTGGTAGAATTTTGCCTCTTGTAGCTTTTTGGCAGCTGTGGAGCTGTTTTAACTGCTTACTGCAAAATTGGCTTTGATGCAAATTTATTTTCCAAACATATTAAGCAGGAGACAAAGTTATTTTGATGTTACCATGAATTAAAGCCAATAATACTAGTAATTAGAAAAGGCATGAATACATATATCTGTGTATTTTTTACACATATACACATATATACACACACAGACATTTTAAAATTAGCTCTCAAGAGCTCAGAAAACAGAAGAAAAAAAATATGACTATCTTCCACTCTGCAGTTGTAGCTGTAAATGCCCTAGTGTTACCCTGGGGTAACAGCTCAGCTATCATATTGTGATTTCAACAGTTCAGGAGGGGAATCATGAACAAGCCTTATGCCCTGAGTAGAGGCTTAGAGTCAACACAAGAATTACTGCGGCAAGTAGTGTGTGGCCTGACCTCTTGCAGAACATTCAAAGATTCTCCTTCACATCCCACTCAACATGTGTTTGAACCACAGAAAATATTTTAGAAAGCTATCTAAAATTATGCAATGATTTCAAAAGAATCAAAAAATGTAAGCAAAGCACCACAGGGTTGAAACTGGAAGGAAATAAATATAGAAAGCATCAGATCTTAGTTCCCAACTTGTCTGCGACCCTAGAGATGCAGCTAGAGTAATAGATATAAGAAGTGGTTTAGTTTATCTCTATAGCAGTATGTGTGCTGTGACCATGTTGTAAGGAGATATCATCACAGAGATCTCAAACTGGAAGGAGGATTGGGAAGAGCTGGATTAATGCAACTTTGAGAGGAAGAACCAGACAGTGGCAGCTGACATGGGAAGAAATCTGGAGGTGAGGACACAGAGAACTGAGTATGGGGATTCTGTGGTGTTAGAAGAGATTAAGGGGCAACTCTAGATGAGCAGGCATGGTCTTCCAAGGAGAAGGGACTGAAGGATATAGTCCATATTTTATGCATGTTCACTTGTACACTTTTAAGGAACTAAATAATTTTGCATCAAATCTCCAGCTTTTCTAAACCTCCCTTCCTAACAAGTAAGACTGAGTGAGCTCCTTTAACAGCTGCCAACTGGTGAATCCTTAGGTCACATAAACCCAAAACAGTTGCAGTATGCCACCCACTTTGGCCTCTTTTCTCTGAAGAGTATGCATTCATAAAGCATGCTATGACAGAAAGGGCACAGCTATAACACAGTGTATCCTGGAAATTCTGACTTAGTAGAGCACAAGTAGGAGGACACTCTGGAAACAGGAGCCTCTGAAGAAGCCACAGGTCAGGATTCCAAGCTCAGGCCTTCACCATTGTGTTCCTTTCAGATCAGCAACCTGTTTGTGTCTGATTTTCTCCTCTAATATTGTGGTTAACTGTTCAGCCTACCTGGCAGCAGCATCCTGAAGGATAATTAATTATTGTTCATAAAATGCTTTGAGCTCCTGGGATGTAAAACACTCAGGAAAGAAACATGTTAACATTATTAAGCCTTTGAGTAAAGCTCTAGCTCTGTCCCAGTGATGAATGATACCTTTATTGCTTTGAGACATAGATTCTGAACAGCTTCACACACAGATCTCTTGCCTTTTCATAACAGAAAGAAGAAATACTTCATTTTATTCAAAGCAAATGTGAAATGCTACTGCTATTGCATGTGTGTGTGAGAGCAGGCATGCATTAGTCAATATTTTTTAGCATATATTGTTATCACAGAAATCAAAGCTCTGTTTCTGGAAATGAGCCAAAATTTATAAAGCAAAAGTGGAGAAACACTGAGATTAGTCATAGCTAGTGACAGAACAAAACTATTTTGTCTGCTTTACAATCATCAGAATAACTTTCAGTGACAAAGAAACAAGTGAAATATTATTACTGTATGCACAAAAATATTAACAAGATAATTAGTATATAGAAATAAAATTATCAGGCTATTATATGTAATGTGAGGGACTGAAGAGGTAAAACTGAACCTATCTTTGCATATTTTTCCTTCATTTAAATGCAGACTGGTATAGTTAAACTGGGTATTAACTTAATGATCACATTTCCTCCTCACTATGGCAGCCATAAATGGAACATTTGCCAACTGTGATGAAAACAGAAGAAAAAGCCTATTAAGTCAATAAGTACAAAGAAAACTTTAAAAGAAGCCTGAAGTGATGGAATGAGAAGTGGGAGAATGCACAGCACCTGGTGTCAATAGTTTCAGACAAAATGGTAAGGAAAGCTATGAGGAAAAAGTAATTATCAGCAAAAATACTTGTTGCTGTCAATCCACAGCAGCTGAACACTCTTGAAAGGATTCCCATTCAGATCTGTTGCATGCTTTCTCTTACAATTGCTGGTTGCTGGACATCAGTCAGTAACAACCCAGCTACTCAGCCCACCCAAATTACAGTGCTTCAGATGAAAATTATTTTAAGTCACTGCTGTTGTGCACTGGATTTAAACTGAGCAATTTGAGGCCTATTTCCACACCCTTAGATTGTCCAATAATAAGATAATCCCTGTTAAAATATACTTAGGCTAAGTTTTGTTTCAAATTTGGGTCAGCACTTTTGGGGCTTTCTCAAGAATTGAGTCATTCTTAAACCGGTCCTTTTCACAGTGCAGCAGGTACACTCTTAATGCTGCTTCAGGTGCCAATACCAGGACTGTCAAGATCACTCTCAGTTGATGAACCAAAGCAGAAGTTAGCAGGAGGCACAGGTTACAGATAGATGAAAAGAGAACAAGATGGTGCAACTTAAAAACAGCATACTTGGTGGAAGCTGCAATAGTTGCATGATGTAGAAAAACTGATACCATGAAGAATATTCCAGACAAAAAATGTTCATGTGAAAGAATTAAATGATTCATTTAGTTACTCACTAGCTTGTCACCTGGAGGCATGAACAAGTAGCCTTGTAGCCAGGCACTGCACACCTTTTACTGGTCTCTGAAATGCATTCAAAGGTTCCCATACAATGGTTTGGGTTTTTTCCCTTTGTTTTAACCTGTCCAGAGCAGGATGGTGTGGCAAATAATTAACCTATGCAGAGAAAAATATATCTAATTGCTTATTCCCAATCTAGCCTGCTGCAGCATTCTGTAACTATGAATCCTAACAATGATTAAATTTGGCACGTCTGTGGAATGGTATTTATTTGATGTTTTATGCAGAAATTACCATAAAAATATAGCTAATAGCTAAATACAATTCAAACAGCTGCAGTATATTTTGTTTCTGGCTTCCCTAAGAGGCAGGCAATGTTGTGCAATCTAAAACAGGGGGACTGGGGAAAGGGGGAGGATGACACAGGATAGTAGCAGTGTGGAAGGGACCTGACTGTCAGGGCCCTGAGCACATTGCCCCACTCCTGGCGGTCTGGCTGCCTGGGCTCGGGTTCAGTTTAGACACAGTGCAGATGTCCAGCCTTGAGAAGCCTCAGCAGAGGCTCCCTGGCCCTTTGCTCAGGAGCAGATTTCAAGCTGAGACTCTCACCGTTGGTCCCCTGCCTAGGGACCTGGACTTGCTCCCACATGACCTTGGACCTGCCTTGTCAGTAGGGACTTGCCTGGAGATCTGGACTGTGGCTGACCCTGGTTATTGTCACCAGACCTGCTCTGCTCGCCTTGTTCAGGTAGCGTGGGACTGCGCCCTTGCTGGGGAGGACACTGCCCCTGCCTGCCTCGCTGTGACTCACATCACTGGGCTCATCTACCCTTTTGGGGCAGCCTGTCCTTGCTGCATCCAGCACTGATCTTCCACCTTTGCCCATCAGTGGAAGTACTCCTCATGACTGCAGCAAACCTTGGACAGAGACTCACTTCACCAGGGTTTTCCACTTCCTACTTTTGATGATTTCTGGAGAAATTCCAAAAGAATCTGCATATATAAATATAGACTATGGCAACCTGTGCCAGATCACTGCATATCTGTCTCAGATAGCAGTGCACAGCCATAGTACCTGCTTCTAAGTGCATTACAAAAATGCTGTGCTTCACATTCTCTCCTTCCATGAACAATGTTATGAGGACTGTTATAATGCCTGTAAGTCCCAATGCCTCTGAGATATAGGCCCCACTGGTCTAGCTCTGTACACACATCCCAAGAATCAGTCTCCATCCTGCAGAGTACAGTCCATACTTCATTTCAGTGCTTTAGTCTAGAAAAGGCTTCATTCTCCTCATCTCCTTAAAGGCAGTCTCTTCCCTCTGCTTGTCAGTTGGTCCTCCTGTTTAATCTCTTGCACTGAAAACAGACTATTGTGGACAGCCAATTTAGTAAAAGTTGTAACTATGCTGCTGGTTGTATCAGACCTTAGTAACCAGCTAATAGGCTACAGCGGGGCAACAGGAGTGCACATACCTGATGAGTTTTAACATTGGAAAAAATGTAATCTCTAAAGATGCCAGTAGTGTGCAGAGGCTGCTACTAGAGGAACAAAAGACTAATGTTCTACTGCTGTTACATATGCCTGTGTGCTCTCAGAGTCACTTTACTTCGACTGCATCAATAGCACCAAATACTAAAGATGACATAGAGTTAAATTTTGCTTCTGGCTGGAAGCCAAAGATTTTTAGTTCTCTGCTTTGTTCTTAATGTTAAGTCAAAGGGAACCCTGTCTGTGGAAAGGGCCTGGTTTCCTGTCAGAGTGCATGGGGATCCAGAGGAGCCTTGCAGGTCTGGAGCTGTTGAATTCTCTGCTGCAGAACCAGAAAGCCCTGAAAGCAGAAGTTTCAACTGCAGTGCAGCTCCCAGGTGCACAGGAGGTAATCCTGGAGCCCTGAAATACTGGCTTAGCTCAGGGCATCAGAGCTGCCAGTATCTCTGCCAGACAGCAGGGCACCTAGAAATCCTAATGCTGCTTTTTCACATGCTCCATGTCTCAGGGCAGAATTCTGGGCTGGTTGATTCCCCTTTCAACTTGGCTTCACAACAGGCAGCTGTGAAATCTGGCAGCCCTAGGGAACCTAGGGAGGGAGCCAGAACTGCAAACTGAAAGCTGATTAAATGCCAGGATCTCAGGGAGTGTCACAGTCACCACATATACCTGCTTCAGAACAGTCATTTGGGGAAGGAGAAAAACAAGAAGATGGGGGAACTTCTCATTTGTGGGGAATTGGGGTGCATCTATATTTCCTCTTAAACTGAAATATTGAGTAGTGGCCAACTCAGCTCTCCAGTGCACTGCTTTGGGGTCAGTCCATTCAGCAACTCCTCATTCAAGAGATCAGAAATACTGAAGTCTGTAGAGAGAGCCTGTGTTACAACATGTAGAGATACACAAGACGTCTCTGAGAGGATCAAAATGAATTATCACACATTTAAACTTGCCATATGTGGGAGGAAAGGAAATCTTGCTTTCATAGTAATGGTTAGAATCCCTAGGAAAAGCACTGCTATAGCATCAGCTGCAGTGAAAATATTTTTTGCAACTAGAGAGAATAATAAAAAAAATCACTATTGCCCCTTAGGATGATAGCTGCTTTTGCTTATGGAAACAGAATTTTTGTAATCAACAAGAAAATCCTGTGATTGTCGACATGTTAACAACATTAGTAAAGACAAAGAAAGGCCTGAGAAATCTAAAAAGACATGATACACTAAAGACTTGCCAATTTTGGAAGGTTTTTGTTTTGAAATTTTGCTGAATTAAATACTGCAACTTTTGGAAGAAGTCATATGTGGACAATATGATTAGTTCTTTTGCTCTATTCATCTGCCTCTTCTCATTCAGTATTTGACTGCCTCTCAGTCTTGTTTGGTATTAAACATTGAATATCAGAGATAATCTGTTTCCTTAATATATGAAATTACTCCTTCCTGTTCTCTAATAATAGGCTACTATGACTTATAATGAGTATGTACAGTTTTATGCATGGCTTGAATCTGTTACAATTTATATGTATTTGTGTCATCTTTGAATACTCTGATCAGCATTCACTAAGCATGTGTAAATAACTCTAAAATGATTTAAAAAAAAAAAAGGGGGTTTCTTCTATGCAGCAATCTTAGCAGTAAGCCCTACACCATATAAAGTCTGTAGGGAAAAGAGTAGCTGGGTCAAGGAGCTAGGAAAGTGTGAATTCATCTTGTGGAGCTGATTAGCTCTGCAGATCCCTGCTCCTAATCCAAGGCTCACTGAAGTCAATGGGAGTCTTTCACTTCCGCCTATTTTTTTCTCTTTTTGCATGTGTCATATTTAACTTGTCCTTTCAGGCATGCAGCTATTTTTTTGCCTTTGAAGGAGAAGAATAAGCTTGAAAAAGTCTTGGAAGTTCAGACTTGGCTTTTCAGAAATCTGTTGGTATTCTGTGTCTAAAACTGACTAGCGAACTGATGAATTGTGTGGAGCTGGGATGTGATATGCTAGCACTTGGAAAAAGGTGAGAGAAAAACGAATCCCAGAAAAAAAGCAAAATGGCAGGACAAAAGTGGCATTCATCTTTTTGTTGAGTGCAATAGGATTTTGGTGATGCTCTAAACCACCAAGTGGTGACCAGAAAAAACTATTACTAAAAACCACCAGAGGTCATTCTGTCTGCCATATTATTTCCTTCCAAGACATACTAAATTCATCTGACATGACTGGAGATGGCTCTGTTCAGAGTTAGTTGAGGTCTGAGTGAAATAGCATAATTATAAAATTCGGATTTATTTTGTACAGACCATTAATACCTATTTTTTTAATCATCATGGTTAGATTTACAGTCTAGTCATATATAACCCGAGATTTCCACTTCAAAAATAATGTCTCACACTCTAGAATATGACCCAATTTTAAAATCAGATAAGCAGAGAAAATAAAAAAACAGTGTGCAATTGCCCACTGCACTTCCAGAATCGCTGCCCTCTCTGTTCCATATCTAAGAGCCTCTTATATAAAAAGATTCTCTGAGTTGCTTATCCTGTACTTTCTTGTTCTTATCTTAAATCTTTGCCCTTTTATTTTTTCACTATTTACCTTTGCAAAAAGCCTATTGGCAGCAGTCTATTCTCTTCCATTTCAGGCTTTTGTATACTGTAGTCTCACTGAGATTTCTCTTGAAATACAAATGCCAGATTCACAGTGTTGAATATTAACTCCTTCCTCTAACTCTCAAAGTCCTTTTGGTTTCTATGGTATCATACTCAAAGTCTTGCACATGATGTCTCCTTTCAAGTCTGCTGTAAGAAAGTGCTTGTACCTGCTCAGTGCCCAAATGAGATTCTTTGTTGCTTTGCATCTTTTATGTTGTAGTTTTTTTATAGATCATTGTAGCACTGCAGTGAAGAAAGGCTAGTTTAAAATCTGAAACTGAAATAGATTCTGCTTTGAGTTTTCTAATTTAACTCCATATTTCCAAACAGAAATAGACATTCATGCAGTAAAAGTGATTGCTATTTAAGGATGGTCTTCAATACTTTGCTGACTGGAGGTTTTATGGTTAAATGATGGATAGTTCCAACTTACTATTTTAGGGGCCATTTTTGCCCTTGTTCCATATATAAAGATATATATCAACACATTTCCATAAAAATAAGATCTACAAAGATTTTTGTCTCTTGAAAAAATATCAATTAAATTGTCTTGTTTGTTATCCTGAGAAATTTATAAGCAGCAATTATTCTTGGCTTTGTGTTCTGTCAATTTATGACAATTCCAATTTCCTAAGTGGGTAATTAGGCAATCCTTTAATGTTACAGTCCCCCCAGGAAAAAGACCTCCCTCATCTAAGAACTTATGCATTGTGCGTAGAAGACTTCATTCTAGCTTGTAATGATAGCCTGAAAAAACAGCTCATTTCTCAGTAGCTGTTCATCCTTCTCTAATGATGAAGATCCTGTGAATCTGCAGCAGTCTCCTGGTTCTTGTAGAAATCTAATGTGACACATAGGACATAATGTGATACATGTACCATTCATGCTCATCCTTAATGTATCTAAAAATCTATACTGCCATCCTGTATTTGGATGATAAATTCCATTTGGTCTATCTTGCACTTAAGCTTCCAGTTTTCAGAATTCTCCTGATTTTTGATGCTTTCAGCATTGTGGAACTGGTCTACTTGTGATGATGGGGGTTTTGGTAGTTAAGAGGAAAGGATCAAGGACAGGGGAATGATTATTTATTTTAAATGATAATGGCTGGCACAAGATTAAGTAGAGCTAAAGAATAAATGTAACTGGGAAATGGGTAATTATCCAAAGCAATGACATTCTGAAACAGTCTTTCAAGCAGAATAATGGAGGAAGGGAACCCAAGGTGTATTATACTAAGATCAGAGCATATGGGTCATTTAAGGGTCCAGCCTCACTTTGTGGGGAAAAAAGCAAACACAGCCTGGGAATAAGCACAGGTATTGTATGATTATCTGCAGCTGCAAGAGGGTGGACTCAGGAACTAGGGGAGATGAATTTGACCACGCTTTGCATTCCTAGGAGAGGTGGTGTATGAGGATGTGTACAAAATGAGCACATTGTTTAAAACTTCTAAACTGTAAAACGATCAATATGGAAACCAGGAGGGATGGTGAAGTTGTGGGTTACAACAGATTGCTATTCAAGAAGGTGTGACAGTGTTTTTTGTTGTTATGAAGTTCTTATTACCCATTTGATTTCAGAGTGAGAATGTGAGACAAAATGAATGGAGCAGGTCTGCATTTCAGAGCTCTTGTTTCATGCTATCTGTGTGCAGACATCACAACATCCTTTATCGGGAATGTCAGATCTTCAGCCTTCCCACCAGTCCTCCACTGTGGGTCCCCCAGCGCAGCTTGTGTATTCCCTGTGCAGTACCAGCTGACTCCCGCCACCCCACGCCGGATGCCAGGAATCAGGAGAAGCCGCAGCCTGGTGCAGAGGTGGCACCTGCAATGCTTGCTGCCATTCACACCTCTTGGTTCAGGCCAGCCCTTGCCACTTGGTGCATTGCAGGGGATTTTGCCCCCAGCTCTTGTCCATTTAGCAGCACTGGTACTGTGGCACGTAGCTGACATTTGAAAGGTTTATTTACAGCCAGGAAGCCTAGAGTTATATTTTACCTTTAGAATCTGCAGCACAAGGTGGATTTTGTTTCCAAACTGAGAGTTACAGAAAAATGGTTTGCCTGTGTGTCTGATGAACTGAGAATCTGGCTTTAGAAAGGATCCTTTTTCTACTAAGCATACAGTCCCCAATGTCCTTTTCTACTGGCGTCTCAGAATTGGAGTAAACCACAGTTTCTGGACTAGATCATCAGATAGTATAAACTAACAGCTCCACTCAGTATCACTGATACTTGTTCAGCGGTAGAATTTAGCTTTTTGAGGTCTGGTGTCCTCTGCACCCAGATATTGCTCACCCAAAGATTCCAGACTCTTTCTCCATATATAAAGTCATAAGGATCCATCCTGTCAAATGATCAGACTATCACTTCAAGATAATGCACCATCTCTGCTTTCATTTTCTTCCATCTGGATCTCAAGGTTTTTGCTTATGCAGGGAGTTGTCTCAGTACAATAGGACAATTTGCTATCTAATTATCTGTAACTAGAATCGTTTCTTTCTAGCTGTAAATCTGTATATGATTTGGTGATGTTTTGTAGCATCAACATTATGATTTGTATGTAGTTTTTCTACCACAGAGAATCCTTCTATTTTTATATCATGTCTTGATTAGGTCTTATATCATGTCTATATCATATCTTGTATCATGATCATGTCTTATATCAAGTCTATATCATGTCTTTGATCTGGGATTCACAATGCCCTGGATATTCCCCTAAACAGTCAATTTCAGGGGGAGAGAGAGGATTCTTCCTCAGTAGTACTTCCTCAGGCAGCAGTATAAAAGCTAATATAAAATATATTTACAGATCAGAAAACAGAATTTCAGCACCCACAGCCTAAGGAGTCAGAACTCAATATTTAATATAAACTAAATATTTTTTTTGAAAACATAAGACAGTTTCCTATGAAAGTCTTTCCATAAACAATCAAATAACAGCCCCAGGCCTGATCTGATAGTCCCTTACTAGTAAGTCAAAAATACGGATTTTTTAGTGTTAATGAAATTAGCAGGAAGTGCTTCTGATGTAAATAAATTCAGGGTATGTACAAGCATGTCCAGTAACATAAATTACCATAATGACACTCAAAGATTGAGTTTTGAAAACCCTGAGAGGCTTTGACATTCCAATTACAGGGTTCGCCCTTGCTGCTTTGAAGCCGCTTCCAGGACTCTGCCTAGGCACTTTGCATGCCCCAGCCAGTTCCCATTATGGTCAGTGATAACGAGGTTGCGCACATCTCTTCAGCCTGTTAGAGGGCAAATGCATAAAAATGAAGAAAACAGAATCATGAAAACAGCAAGAGGAACTTGGAATTACTGTTTTTTATAAAATCTTTTTTTAAACTCAAGTCTCAATGAATTAAGAAACCCCAGAGACATTATTCATGGATGCACTTGTGATTCTCTGCTCAGATGAAACAGAATTCTCTGTTTTAATACAAATTGCACCTCTGCACTGAAACAGTCTTCAAATACCCAAATTCTAAATTTGGCAGGTTGGCCTGCTTAATATCAATCTCAGGACAGTTCCTGTCACACATCAGACTTTAAAATCTACCAACACAGTGTCTTTGCTGGTGTCTCAGAGGTATTGGCAGTGGAAACAGGACTTGCTCATATTCAGGAGAGAATTTTTTCAGAGCAATTACTGCACATTAGAAGGGCATCATCATCTCTGTGACCATTTTGGACTTCAGTTTCCAATATCCCCAGTGCCTGAAATGGGCCACAGGCTCCATTCAAGACCAGTACATCCCATTTGAAAAATAACCTGTGGTATCTCATCCAGCCATTCCTGTTGGGTACAAAGAAGGATTAAGTGATTTTCAGTGGGATTGAAAGAAGATCTGGCCATATAATGAAGTCTGCAGAGAACTATGACAGACTTAAGAGAACTATAATTGAATTGTGCAAGAACATTTCTCAGACTTCCTACTGTTATTTCCAATTCTAAATGAACTCCTGTTCCTTGGGTATCAGTACCATGTTCCTTGCTGCCAGATGCTCTGGGAACAGGTTTTTTCACACGTTTGGCTGGTGGCTTTAGATAAGGTGTGAAAGCAATTTCCCCCAGACCACATTACATGTCAGTCTGAAACTAAGCAACCTAATTTGTCATGCTATAGCTGAAATGAGTGCCATTTTTCCTCCTCTTTCTAGGAGATGTACCAAGGTATTTTTCGTATCAGCAATTCTCCTACTGACCTAACCTTAGGGAAGGGTGCCCTCGATATCCCAGTACGCCTAAAACCAGAGGTTCCTCCTGATATTCTGTTCTTCCAATTTCTTACTCTTCTCTCCCTCTCCCTACCCACAGATAAATACATACATACATACATACTGGGTCTCTGCAGATGAGACAAACTGGCTGATCTTGCATGGTGTTGTTTCAGCACTTAAGTAACTGCTGCTTGCAGAGACCCCAGCAATTCAGCTCATTTGTTTGTGAAAAACACGTCATTACTAGTACTGGCTAGCCTGCATCAGCCTGCCATGGATTTTGTAAGGAATGACAGTCAGTTTTGGTGGGGGGGTGGTTTCCAACGAGCTGGAGACTGACAGAGGCATCAGTCAAGGGGCTTTGGGCCTCAGGTTGCTCTCTGCTCCCTCCTTGCTCAAGAGAAGGTGCGCAGTGAATTACTGGAGAACAGGGACAGAGTAACAGGTATACCAATTCTCCAACCTTCCCCATCTGCCTGCTTGGGGAAGAAATACATCCCTAATTAGTTCCCCTTACTTGTAAGCTGCTTAGACCCAAGATTTGAGCAACTTTGGGATGGAAAGGGAGCCTCTTACTTTCTTGAACAAACAGCTGTTCTTTATCACAGACACAGCCATAACACATATCACAGCCTTAGAGAAGTCAGATTAAAACACTACTTGTTTTTCCAAGACCTCCTTCAGAAGAAAGCTGGCTTCCTTGACTTTGCACAAAGTAGTTCTGTCACCACTCAGTGATCATTTTTGGAAAACAGGGAGACTTCTCTTACCTTTCCTGGTGTGAGAGGATAAGGTCACATGATACCTTGGTACTGAGACTTCCTCTGGGCAGCATTTGAAATGGGACACTGCCAGGCTGGGTATATAATTAAGAAAATCTTCTCTAAAGCGGACGGTCTACAATATAACACAGACTTATTATATGGGAATCATAGCATTCAGCTATTCAGAATGTTCTTCTCAGAGCAGGAAAGATTTTTCGAATGCTGTCACCTTGCACCATGTAGGCAGCTGGGGTCCCATGCCAATATACCTGTGTTACAAAACAGTTTCAACAGGAGTACCATACGTTCACTGGGTTATCAGGGCACCAACTGTATGAATGTATGTTTTAATATAAGAGAACATTATCTGGAAAAAGCATTGGAAAATTGGCCTGTTTTCAGAGAAACTTGTCAGAATTGTTAAGGCACACTTTTAGGTAGGAAAAGGCTTTGGATAGCCAAAGATTTTTAAAAAGATAATTCTGCTGGGGGGGGGGGGAGTGGATGAATTGTTTAGAGGAATCGGAAGATATCTAAGGACATTAATCCTTCCTAGATTAAGTCATAGCAGGATGGCAAGTCCTTAGATGAGATAAAAAAGCATGTAAACTGTTTTCAGAAACACTTTTTCACCAAAAAAGTTCCAACTGTTAATATAAAGTAATCTTAGGAAGGCTCTTCTGTCACGGTAAACAACTGATCACAATGTCCTAAAAGAGAGGGGGTCCAAAGCCTGCCAAAAGGGAACAGCAGAGACTTGCAGAGCACTGAAGCTGGGCTCTGCCCTGCTGCGGGACAACTGTGCGGTTTGAGGATGGAGAGGAGCGTAGACTCGGAGGTGCTGCACACCAACGCACAGCCAGCAGACAAAGGTCTCACTAATAGCTCAAAGTTATCCCATGGTCTTTAGTCACATTTCACTTTTTTTTTTTTTTTAATGTTTCCAAAGCAATTTTCGCAGTATTGTATTGCATCTGGTACTGAATTTCCACTGCTGTCATGTCTGCATATGAACAACTTCCAAATGAAGTTTATAAGTAGAGTGTTAACGAATTATTGATTTGAAAAGCAATGGCATACCCTTGAAACAGTTTCTTCTGGCTACAAATGATCAGAACTTCCTCTTTCTGTGTTTCTTAAGGGTGGAAATTCCATATATGAATTAAACATAAGCTCAAGAAGAGCAGGAAACAGGCTTGTCACTCACTAAAATATTGGGATGCCAGCAGCATGAAATCTGTTGTTTTCTTAAAAACGAATTATGCTAAATTGCTTCTTTTTTTCTTCCTCTTTCCCCTCAGGTAGTCTTCCTATCCAATTCTTTGGCTTTACTTTCCTATTTCGTTAGATGTTTATATCTTCCCTGTTGCTGTATGAAAACTTCTTACAATCAACAGAAAAAATATTGACTCTATTCAGAAAGTGTTATCAGGCAGACTGAACAGGCAAAACATGGTCACTATAATTTGTTTCAGACCACTGTTCATATATGTTGCTAATAGTAGATTAGTAGATCTTACAGAAGTATGATTTAAGTAAGTTCTATACCATTAAATAATGAATTTACCTTGTTTGCAATTTTAAATTGTGTGTGTGTGTGTGTGTGTGTGTATTCTCATTTTTGAATGGGAATTTGTTTGCGAAAAAGCATACATATCTTTTACTTACTTCCTCAGGAATCACTATGCAAGGTTAATCACCACCAGGAATAAGTAGTTTGGTGATGAGCCTAATTTTTACTGACCCTTCCTCTGAATGAAATATCTCTGATCTAATTTCTATTGGTGCAAACTGGGATATAAACTAATAGCCAAGTATTGCTGTAAACATTCCACGCTATTTTATTTGCATCTAGTTGTACAATTTTCAGTTCATTTGCAATATCGATCCAGTTAGGAAGAAATACAGCTCACGATGATCATCTCCCATGCTGCCTGTTTCTTTACTTGACTCACCAGCAAACACCCATCTTATACTAGCTGGGGTCTGATAATGCCCTGGTTTTGCCTATAGAAATGTCATTCACATCCAGTCTCTGTGAAAACTCTTCCAGCCATATGCAGAAGAGCAGTTTCCAGTATCTAGAAATGGAGGAGAAATATGATCATCTGTTCCAGCCGATCTAAAATGGTATCTAGCTGGGAATTTCTTCCTTTCTATCACCACAGGATGAGGACGCCTGAGGGAATAATCAAAGGGATATTCTGTGAGGAGAGGTTCAGTTTCCTGCTCTTATAGATCTTGCTCCTGTGAAGGACAGTGGATAGTCACCTTGTTATAAATGCAGGAAAGGGAAAAAATAACTTCTAAGAAACAATGCCTCTTCCCCCTTGTGCAGAGTGAATGAAAATGTGTTACATGAACAATGTTTTCTTTGGTTAAAATACCTATACATGTCTAGGACTCACAGAAGGGGACAGGTTTTTCTTGCTTAAAATGCCCTGGTGTAACATATTCCCAGAGTGAAAAGAGTTACACCAGATTTACTGTGTTTTGACTAGCCACACAATTTAAAAAACAATTAAATAAAATGTTATGATTTTCTTCAGGAATTTTATATCTAGACTATTCTACATGAAAGGTAAACACAACAGAATTTCTGATCAATTACTGAGGAAAAGATCCACATGAGCAATTATGAAATCAGTGCAACAAAATAAATTAGGAGGATGCTTTAAAAAGTGTTTTGTCTGGCTAAGATTCCTGCTGAAAGAGCTCTCATACATGTTCTCTACTTTTGACTGGGATTTATCCCAAAGTTTAGGCATCCTTGCATTATGTCTCTGCTAAACAGACACACTTTGGATTACTCAAGCTCTGAGTGCTTTAGGTGTGCTCTGTCCAGTCCTCAAATCACTGCAGTTTGCATGGCAGGAGTGCTGTGTTTTGAGTCATGTTGTTTCCTTTGAATGAACATACCTAGGAAATGAGGCAAAGAAAACTGCAGGAAGGAGAGGAGGAATTAAGAAGAGTGCAGGAATTAAGCCCAGTCATTCACTGTAGCACATCATGTCTGTGTATTAAGGGCAAGAGTTTAATGCAGTGGAAAATGATGCTGGAGCCAGTACAAGAGCTCTGGCACTCATCTTCATCAGAAACCCATATTCGTATAGAAAAATAATTCCATAAAATGTAGCTAAGCTTTGGATTTGGTCTTAATATTCCTCTCTTCCCCCAATCATAGTCCTGGCCTCACTGTTACATCTCTGTCTTTATCTCTTTATGAATGCAGAAATAAAAGGGACCATGCGGGTCACTGATTCCATTTTTCAAAAATCACAGGCAATAGGTGGATAGCCCACAAGGATCAAAGACCACAAAACACCTTCCAAGGTCCTGTAAATAGTTTAAAGAGCAAAGCTGCATTTAATGCAACACAGGAGAAGAGCAAGAGAGATCGGGGCATTACCAACCCCCTACACTCTGTTATAGCTAGACAAGATTCAGTGAACTCCCATAGAAGTCCTCCCTAAGAAGTGGATCATGGGCCAGACTGCCAAAGGCAAAAGATCCCAGTGGGCCTTGCCAGTCTGACCTGGGGGATAATTCTCTCCTGATCCCAATCCTTAGTATCAGTTTACTCCTCAGCATGCGAGTAGGACACTCAGCCAGGTACCTCAGTGCTTCTCATACCACTTGAAGTACCAGCCCCTTTGTCCTCTCTCTAGTGGCTTCCAGTATCTCAGAAAGGCAGAAAAAACAAATCCGGAAATCAAACTGAATCAGTTATCTATCTCTAGAGGCCAGATTCATGAGAACAGGGGCTATATTTCCTAGTATCTGTTTGATTATCTTAAAGCTAGCACAGAAGAGACAAGTGTTCCTAGTTCCTAAAGTACCTAGTTCCTGGTATCTGTTCTTTAACGCCTTTATACCTGGGCAGGGGGTCAACTTCTTAAAATAATATTCTCTTTTTCAGAATAAATCTGTGTGAGGTGCAAACCTGCTTTACATTCAAATAAATCATGATGCCAACAATGTAGCTGCCACTGGTTTTTGCATATTCCTTTCACCTTTTCCCATCATTTAATGAATTGAAAATATGACCTTGTGCACTTTAAACAGCAATTTGTCCTTCAGAGAATGGAGAGAATATTCAGTTGTATGCAACCTAGTGGGAAAGTTTGCTAAGTGTATTTGACCTAACAGCTGTTCCCTATGAGAAAATGGATCCAAAACAAGCCATGAAAAATGAGGGAAAATCGTCTTTGAAGGTCTGACCCAAACGCCCTCATTGTCAGTTTTCTTCAGTGGTGCTAAGCTAGACCTTTATCTGCAAGAAGCTATTTTAATCTGGCTCAGGAAGACTGCCAGGCGTCAGGAAGATTCAGGAAAGGGTTTTCTGTGCCCAGTCCTGCCACAGTCCCTGCATGAGATTCAGCGCTATCAGAAGGCCATAAATAGAAACTAGTATAGTTAGTTACTGGGGTTGGTATATCAATGCAGTCTCATCTGGGATAATGTGGACTTGGGAGCAAGAGCAGGTTAAAGTCATATTCCAAGGAAAGCTATTTATGCTCCATACTTACATGATGGAGGATTAAAAGGGAAAATTAAGAAAGGCAAATTACTTCTTCATTTACTTCTGTCATTTTGCTCAGTGGTCAAAGGAAACAGCCTGTGGCTTTCCGTTTGATTACTCACTGGAGTCATTTTCTGATCCTGTAACACTAGCTCAAAGCATCAGCATTTAAGTTTCAAATACTGTAACAGTGTCAGCTACAGCTAATGCTCAGTTCTTTAAAGCTTATTTAGTTTGATATTTTAAAAAGACATTTTCTATCTGCATTATTTTTTTTCTTTCAAAAAAAAAAAATTCACCAAAATGCTCAGTCTTAGAAAATCTTGCCAAACCTCTTTAGGAATATATCATTTTATGCAAGACTTCTCCTACTAGCACCAATTGATAAACAGCAGCATATGTAGCAAGGGAGATAATTATAAAATGGCCACTGACATTTCTAAATTTCAAGTCTTCACAGTATTCTCCTTTGTTTGAAATTATCCAATCGCATACCAGAGAGCCTGCTTATCTCTCTCTCTCTCTCCTCTGTGACGTGGTTCTCTAATCACAGTTGCCTACCAGGGCTCTAAACATCTTCCCAGCAGCTGGTGGATATTTTTAGGCAATCTTAATACCATTGGATAAATATTATAGACATCCAAGTCCGATCCAGTAAAGGCCAAAGTGATACTAGTGTGGGGAACTGCTTCAGAAACTAAAGAAATTGGTTCGCGTAACAGATTCACACTTCAGCAAGTAATTAAATATTGAGAAGTTACTTCTCAGAAGCCAAGAAAAAAAGAAGTTTCATGTTTCAGAGAAGAAAAGATAAGTGATTTCTCAAGGGGATGAGTGTTGCTATTCCTTAGCCCACTGGCATACAGTGGGTACAGCCCGGCAGCAAAGGGGGAAGCCAGGCAGTGAAGAATCTATAGGGTCTTGCTCGCCAACGTATAGGGGCACATGGTGCTTCCAGAAAGCCCTAGGCAAAAGTTGAGCCCTCCTTAAACATGGAATTATGAACATAGAGCCAAAACCGTTTGGTTCTTTCTCAGCATATGCTCAGGTGGAACAGAGCAGGGCCCCATTTATTCGCATCATGTAGAATAATGATGATCACAGTTGGCACATAAATCTGTTTGCACTTGTCTTTTGTCTGAGGATGTGGAGTCATTCTCTATCAACCTCTGTTTTCACCAAGTTAATTGCTTTGACATACTTTATTTTGATTCAGCCTTCTTTAAATATGCTAATACATTCTTCCTCACAACTGGCACTGGGCTGACGGCGGTGGAGCGCGCTGAGCTGATTGCCTCCCCGCAGGTCTCAGAGGGGAGCAAACGAAGGCGGCGCAGCAGGGTGCTGAACTCTACCACTGAGGTGAGTGGATCACTGCCTGGCACCTTCTCTTTGTATGAGAAATTATTAGAAATAAATTTTGTAATTGCAATACATTTCCCACCTTACCAAGGCAGAGACAAACAGATCATGGTTTTGCTGGCTTTCAAAACTCCACAGCTGTGCCTATGCCATCTCATCCCACATATTCTGCCTTTGCTACAGACAAGTATCAGCCTGAAGGAAAATGTCTCGGTCTTGTTTTCTAGAGCCTGCCCAATGGCAGTAACTTCAGCCTGCTGCAGCGCTTGCCCAGCGAGAGGCGATGGGTGGGAGGCTAAACGCACAGGACAGCCCAACATGGTTCCCCAAGTTCCCTCGGGGTATTGATAAAGCCCCTGAATTCCCTCCCAGAGAGTTTTCCAAAGAGAATCAAGGTGAACAGGACTCCCAGAGATATAGGTACAGAGACCAGTTTTTCTTTCACTAAAATCAGTGAGAAAATTTCCATTGATGAAGTTTGGGCTGTGTTTCATAACTAAGAAAGTGTCCGTTATGCATCTTTGTCATTTCACAGGGAGGTCAGTTCACTGTCTTGCTCATCTGGCTTCTACTGCATTATTCTAAAATCAGCTTGGGCCTTATGTACAGGGGCATAAATGGTAGAATAGACTGTTGATTCTTCTTCTGGTTTTGGAGTTGTTTTCTCCAAGAGATGAACATATCCATTAAATCACCTTGTGATGAGAAGCTTTTGTTCCAATTTCATCAATATATAAAAAAAAGTCTCTATAAAAAAATCTGAAATCTCTAATGAATAAAGGGCTAGGGAAGGGGCAGGGCTTCAGGGCAATAAAAAGATCCTTAAACACTGCTGCTGTTCTTACAATAACACATTACCTCTTGCATTTGGTAGTGTTCGCATTCATTAGAATTATGCAATAAGCCACCTGTCTCATTGAAATCATTTATCCTTATTTAATGACAAAATTTGCTTGAAACGATTTTCTCAGACATTTTGCCCTTTACGAACTGACAAAATGTTGATAATTAATGTTTCATTTCTGATCCTGAAGGGCAACTAACATAATTATGCAGGGGTGCTCCTACTGATTCTTCATCCAGTTTGCCCTCCAAGTATGCATTTTTCATCTTTGAATTGCAAATGTATTTATACTATACCCTCTATGTAGTTAGATAGCAGAACATGTCTCATAGAAATGAAGTGGCATTATTTATTTCTTAATTCTCTGGGACTATTTTACCAAGATTTTGACTAAAATGGAATGTATCCCTCTACAGAGGGAAAGTGCTTTGGGATTCAGGATTACAGGGTACCCAGTTTCAACCTTTATAGTGCTCAGTAACTTTAAGAATACTCTAAACTTCATGCATGATACACAGTACTTTGCAGTGAGAGTTTGATCCTGAATGTATGTTTTTAATCCTGTTTTATAAAGCACCTTTAACTTGAGACAGACATACACACACATTCTCACAAGTGGTTTCTCTGATGAAAACATGCAATACAACTAAGGGATCAATTATGAAACAAAATTACATAGACTGAGTCCATAATCCCACAGGCTACCAGCAGCAGGAATGATGTGTGTAGTTCAAAGTGTCCTGCTTTCCAGGTCTAATGCATTTTTTTCTGTAAAATACCTTTAAAAATACAAAAATTAATGAGCAACAGTTCCAAATATGACACTTGAGCCTCATCTATAATATTTCATTTCCAACAACGATTGCTTGGCACTGGCTTGAATATAAGCACTGACTTACATTTTAAATGTTTATTTCCTGACTGGCACACAGTTGGGCACAGAGATTTGGAAGTCATTAACCGTCTGATTTATGAATATCTTAGCAGAGAGAAACGTCTTTGCCAATACACACGAACAGAAGTGAAGCAATAAGATCTTGATTATTGCCCATAATAACCAATGCGTTTTTTGCCAGGTAGCCCTGATAGTATCCAGTAGCCAGACTCCTTCTGCCCAGGCCCTTTGGCTTTGATCAGGCTGGGGTGGTAATATTTGCTGTAATTCTCATTTGTCTACGTATTGTAGGATAAGTTTGGCCTTGTAGGATAGGTTGGCTCAGGAGAACAGCAGGTATTAGGCTCAGAACCATGGGCCAAATTAGGGAGTAAATTTGCTGCACTTTTTAGTGAGAAGCCTTGGAGACACGTAGCCCGTGGCTAGACAGAAGAGAGGAGGAAGGGCAAAATTCATGCAATAGTGATAGGGAGATGATGGAGGTGAGGGCTGATCAGTGGCCCATTGACTGATTTTATTTTGGTCACCAGACAGGAACATATCTCCCCATGGAGATCTGCACTACAGAGCTCTGTGGACTTGGAAGACCAAAATGAAGTAGTGCCTGAAAGAAGTTGCTGTAAGTGTTACAAGTCCTTCACTTATTGACCAATATTTTAGCAGGAATGCACTCAGCAGCACTGAAATCTTTCCAGTTCTCCCTTTTCCTTCTTTCTCCATCTCAGCAGCTGCCTGGAGCACCCAGCTGTGGGAGGAGGAATTAGAAAGATGAGACAATGTGTAGATATTAGAAACTGGATTAGTCTCACTCTGTAAGTCATTCTCCTGGCTTTCTGTGAAGTAAAACAAAACCGAAACACACCCTTCCCTTGTGACCCACAGGTTGTGCAGGAATGACCTGGTGGAGATTATAGTGGTAGATTCTGTATTTAAGAAATATTTTTCAGAAGGAGAAGGATCAGGGCCTGGTACATATAAAAGCAGATATGCAAAGAAAATTCAAAAAATGGTATGTACATATTGCAGAGATGTTAATTCTTAGTTTCTAAAGCCAGCCAAAAACACTAGTGATCTGTAGAAACACCAAGCTGTTTAACAGAATTTTAGACTATCTGACTGCCACTGAGGCAGGTGAGTTTTGCTATTGACTTGAGGAAAACAGGCTCTGTCCTTTTCAGAAAGGATACTGATTTTCAGCGTGCAAGGAGGGTACTTTTTTCTTGGTTTCACAGATGAGACAACAGCTGCTTTTCCTCTTGAACTACCATATAGATATGTTAACATTAATAATTATGAACAAGCAAAGATAATAATGTAGAACTGGCCTCATGCTTTGAATCAGTTGTCTTTGTGGATGATTAGAATATTTTGGTGAGTATTTTCTAAAAAAATATGCTCAGAAAAATAATGTCTACTACAGTGGGGTTCCTCATGATTGTTTTATTGTCCATATTTTAATTTCTTGGTCATTCTCTCTTTCTTTTCAAAATTATTATACAGATTTTTTTTTTAATGGAGACATGGGAAGAATATTAATTACCTTCTCTCCCTTTTTAAAGTCTGTTTTCAGACCTTCATAAAGCCAGCAGACTTGTTGCTTCTATAAAAAGAAATTTAATTGTGTATATCCTTGAGTTAGCTTCTTTCCCACTTATCTTAGCAGATCCCCTGAAAAAGCTTAATCTGTTTTGTCTCTCTTACCACCTGTAATAGATATAATTAACAATTTGGGGAATTTACAGTAACACAAGGGCATCACTGTGAAAGGACAGCAGTGGAAGCAAGGTTTTATAACTTTGATTTGTGCCTTTGAAACCTCCATTATTTTTTTAATCAGAGTGGGAACACGAAGAGACTGAGGAACAATATCACAAGAGCATGATAGGCAGGGCCATAGCACATTATTGGCTGCTTGGAGAGATGTTACAGTAATGGAAAATTTTTAGGCCAAGCACTGAAGTGGTTTTGTGGATGTTTGTGGGACATTATGGGAGAATACCCAAAGCCATTTGTTTGAAAATTTAACTACCAAATGACAGAAACTCCTATAACTGATGTAGGTTTGGATTTAACTGGGGGGTAGACTTCAGCCCCTTGTCAGTCCCAGCTCGTGAACTCTTCACCTCTTGCTGAAAACTCATGAATTCCTAGCATTTCTCTGTAATTTCTGTAGTTTCTGACTTGACAGCCCCAAGCACCATTGCACCTTCCCAACCACAGTTCTGGGAGCCTTCCCCATCCCGTGGGACAACACGAGTCATCCTTCAGTCTCATGAAGCAATACAGGAGGAAGAACAAGGACGATCAGCTGTCCCCCCACCAACTATCAGGACTGCGTCCACCTTTGACTGTCAGAGTCTGAACAAGTCAGCTTTTCTACAGTCACTTGGGACTAAGCATAAATGCACAGGAGTGCATTCAGTATTTCACAGGAACCAACATACTGTCAATCTATCTGTACTAGATATATATAGAGCTATTAAACCTCCAAGTTTTAAAAAGCTGATACAAAAATTCAAGAAGAAATTGGTATTTGCCTCCTTTTTGACTAATATCTAAAGGCATATGATTAATATGAACCCATCCTAAATACTTTTTAGGGACCAGAATGACAGACATCACAGGGTGCTAGCTGTGCATGCTTTGCTGTGCAAGACAAATGCATTTCTCTGTTGCTACTTGACTGATTTTTTAACATTGCAACAGACATCTTTCAAATTATTACATTATAACATTAAACATTTTCTGGCTAGAGATGTCAAGGACAGCAAGAAGGGCTTCTTCAAATACATCAGCAGCAAGAGGAAGACTAGGGAAAATGTGGGGCCTTTGCTGAATGGGGTGGGTGCCCTGGTGACGAAGGATGCAGAGAAGGCAGAGTTACTGAATGCCTTCTTTGCTTCAGTCTTTACTGCTCAGGCCAGCCCTCAGGAACCCCAGAYCCTGGAGGCAAGAGAGAAAGTCTGGAGAGAGGAAGACTTTCCCTTGGTGGAGGAGGAGTGGGTTAGAGATCATTTAAGCAAACTTGACACCCACAAATCCATGGGCCCTGATGGGATGCACCCACGAGTGCTGAGGGAGCTGGCGGACATTATTGCTAAGCCACTCTCCATCATCTTTGAAAGGTCATGGAGAACAGGAGAGGTGCCCGAGGACTGGAAGAAAGCCAATGTCACCCCAGTCTTCAAAAAGGGCAAGAAGGAGGACCCAGGGAACTACAGGCCAGTCAGCCTCACCTCCATCCCTGGAAAGGTGATGGAGCAGCTCATCCTGGAAGCCATCTCCACGCATGTGGAGGAAAAGAAGGTGATCAGGAGTAGTCAGCATGGCTTCACCAAGGGGAAATCATGCCTAGCCAATCTGATAGCCTTCTATGATGGAATGACTGGCTGGGTAGATGAGGGGAGAGCAGTGGATGTTGTCTACCTAGACTTCAGCAAGGCTTTTGACACTGTCTCCCATAGCATCCTCATAGGCAAGCTCAGGAAGTGTGGGTTAGATGAGTGGACAGGGAGGTGGACTGAGAACTGGCTGAATGGCAGAGCTCAGAGAGTTGTGATCAGTGGCACAGAGTCTAGTTGGAGGCCTGTAGCTAGCGGTGTCCCCCAGGGGTCAGTACTGGGTCCAGTCTTGTTCAACTTCTTCATCAATGACCTGGATAAAGGCACAGAGTGCACCCTCAGCAAGTTTGCTGATGATACAAAACTGGGAGGAGTGGCTGATACACCAGAGGGCTGTGCTGCCATTCAGAGAGACCTGGACAGGCTGGAGAGGTGGGTGGAGAGGAACCTCATGAAGTTCAACAAAGGGAAGTGCAGGGTCCTGCACCTGGGGAGGAATAACCCCAGTCACCAGTACAGGTTGGGGGTTGACCTGCTGGAAAGCAGCTCTGCGGAGAAGGACCTGGGAGTGCTGGTGGACACCAAGTTAAGCATGAGGCAGCAATGTGCCCTTGTGGCCAAGAAGGCCAATGGTATCCTGGGGTGCATCAGGAAGAGTGTTGCCAGCAGCTCGAGGGAGGTGATTCTCCCCCTCTACTCAGCCCTGGTGAGGCCACATCTGGAGTACTGCATCCAGTTCTGGGCTCCCCAGTACAAGAGGGATGTGGCACTACTGCAGCAAGTCCAGCGAAGGGCCACAAAGATGATTAGGGGACTGGAGCATCTCTCTTATGAGGAAAGGCTGAGAGAGCTTGGCCTGTTTAGCTTGGAGAAGAGAAGGCTGAGAGGAGATCTTATCAACGTGTACAAGTATCTGAAGGGAGGGTGTCGAGAGGATGGAGCCAGACTCTTTTCAGTGGTGCCGAGCGACAGGACGCGAGGCAATGGGCACAAACTGAAACACAGACACTTCCATCTGAACATGAGGAAAAACTTTTTCACTGTGAGGGTGACAGAGCACTGGAACAGGTTGCCCCGAGAGGTGGTGGAGTCTCCTTCGCTGGAGATATTCAAAACGCGCCTGGATGCAATCCTGTGCAATGTGCTCTAGGTGACCCTGCTTGAGCAGGGGGGTTGGACTAGATGATCTCCAGAGGTCCCTTCCAACCTCAGCGATTCTGTGATTCTGTGATTCTGTGATTAACAGCTAGACTCTGTTCTAGAATGAAGCCCTTTTGTTCACTAATGAAATCAGGCCTTAAAGTTGACACAAGCAGTTCCAAGTGGATTAGATAAAGTACCCATAACCAGAGGATCACTCTTGTATAAAGGCCTTTTCTTCATACTTTGCTCACCAAAAAGCAAAGAAGCCATAGCTAGAGGACCACTATCCATGTTATTCCAGTCCATGGCTGGTTTCTTTTTAGCCCTTCAACTTCTGCAAGCTGACATGAACTATCTCCATGCAGAACAGCACTTCTAAAACAAACTGGTTTTGAACCAAAAAGGATGCAGAAAGATGTGAGACATCCACCTTGTCATGCTGCCAAGAAATGCAAATGCAAAATGTTAAATAGCACATATTTTCAGTGTTTGAACCACTCTCACTGCTCAGCTGTGGAACATGTAAATACATACAAGCATCTCTTTCTGGATGATAAGTTTAGAAAGGTTTTTAAGATAAACTAACCCAAATACAGTGAAATAAGCTTTCCAAATATATCAGCCAAAGATGTCTGTGAAACAGGGAACAGTGCAGTCCTTCTGGTGTTGGAACACACCAGAGCAATCTCAGGACTGGTCTAATTTACATGGATAAAATCCCACCAGTGTGCACCTTCACTGGAGTGCACTGCCACCTCATGGCACCATGAGGTCCAGGAGGACAGGAGAGGAAAGGAAGCTGGCTGTGATGGCTTTATGCTACTACTGAGTCTCATCTGCTGGGAATCTCTAACTTGGTCTTTCAGCGCTGGCCTGCAACGGGGCTCCTTTCGCCTAATCTCCACTTCAGATTCAGGAACAGTTGAAAAGCTGAGTCTTTGCAACAGGTACAGCAGCTCACTTCCAATACTGAGTCACCATTCAAATGAAAACAATGAGCAAATTTCATGACATTTAGAGAGCAAACAAACCCCACAATACTGTAGTTTTATTCTCAGCTTAAATGGCATCAAAACTCTTCCTTTGCAGCTTTCTGGCATTTCTGTCTGCTTGTGCTGACTGAAACTGGGGCATTCACCTTGAATTCTGAATTTAGTTCCAGACCTCATAGAAACGGAAAGAGGAAGAAAAAGAACAGCAGAAATGTATCTGAGAAGTGGGATGTTCAAAAGGATGATGAAAAGTGATTTGTTTCCTCGTGGCTATTTCCCAGGCTTGAAACGCAGTTACTTAATCAGGGCGTTATGAGTCCCTGCCGATGGCAAGACAGATGATTCTAAATGAAGCTGTGCACTGGGTAATGAGGACTGACCAAAATGCTCGAGTGCTCTGGTTCAGAGCAGACTCCCCAAGCCTGTATTGTAAAGATCATTTACTGAGAAGGCTGTAACCACTTTATTATTACAGTCTGTCCATTTACAAGCCTGACTGCCTTTTACATGCATGCACTAGAAAATGCATGAGTTATGGTAGGCAGCCATTTTTATCATGTTCTCCACTCCTTGAAAATTCTCTCCCGTACATGAAGAAAAAGGCTTCAGCGTCTTGTTAACGGGTCATCTTAAAACAATCTGCTTCATATTTTGCATGTGAACCCATTGGAGATCATTGCACCCTCACGTTGTAAGCCTTCAGATCCTCAGCTAATATGAATCAGCATAACTTTATAGATGATCTGGCTGACAGAAGCCATCATACAATATAAATTTCCGTAGTATACTTCATTGCCATGAAGTAACTCATCTTTGTTACGACCAATAATCAGCAAGTTTTTTGTACCACAGATCTAGATGTTAGCACAGAGTTCTCTTTCCATTTAAGGAATTAAATAGACACTACCTAACTTCCAGGACATTATTTCTGTAATGGACATAATCAGGATGCGCATTCCCTTGTGATGTGACTAGTTACACTACAGTCACATATACAGGCATTGGCCAGGGAATGGCACTCTGTTGCGCTGAGTGTTGTACAAATACATAACAAGCTCCACCACCAAAGAGATCCTGATTTAAGCTATGATAAGACACAATTAACAGTCAAAAGACAGTAAAAAAGGCAAATACATATGCAGCAATGGGCACCTGCTTTTGTTAATACTAATACTTAGCATTTCATATTTAAAACAATGGCTAATTGATGACATTAGTAAAAAAGAGAATTACGCTTTTTCAGCTTCTTCCCAGAGTTTCTGGAGACTATTGTCATTGTGCCATGCAATTTAGGACCTATGTTGTATGGGAGCATTTAAAGCAAATAGTAAGATCTATTATTTTTAATCAACGCAAAAGCCCAATTAAAAGTCAGTATTAGTATTAAAATAGGAAAGAGACGCAGGGATCATCTAAAACAACTGCTGTAAATAGCACTTCTACAGGCTTCAACTTTCCTGAATTACTATAAGCAAACAGATCAATTATTCAAGTAGCAAAGTCTTATTATAGTAGCTTTTCAAGGTGACCAAAGAATAGACTGTGGTCTCAAGACTACTTCCTACTCTATATCTAAATTGTTAAACACAGGCACAAATATTATCACTAAATTAAATCTAGTGCATAGAAGGGCAATTCAGCTGCAGAGCCCAGGTGCACAAGCCTGGACACCTCGGCTCTAGTCCTGCCAGTAGCCCCTTCTGGTACCTGGTCAAGTTGCAATTTGGGTGGAAACTCAAGGCTGAGCACACATTTTTGAGATGATCAATTCTCCTTCTGTCTCATTGTTCCCTTCTGCCAAGCAATGATCTTTCATCCAAACCTTGCAAGACATACAACCCTTCTGTCACTGCCAGGTACCCGTTGTTATTATTACAAGTGCTGCACTGCACTCAGCTTGTGAGCTGACTCTGCAACAAAACCAGACTTATTTATGAGAATGAGAAGAACACAAGGCTGCCAGGGAACCTGCAAAACTGTTGCATGTGGCTGAGCCAACCAAGTCAGTCAACAGCATTTTCAGTCTTCAGTTCCATTTTAGAAAGTGAGTAGTTATTCAGTCCTGAACCCAAGCCAGGCACTGCAACAAAACCAACACTGCTGCTGAAACATCAGAGTGGGAGACTTACACCTCTCTGTCACCAGCATATGGTATATGATAACATATGCATGAAAAACTGGAGCCAGGGGTAAAGCACGATTTCAGAACACAGCCGGAGGAACACAGCAGTATCGGAAAAGTCTGAACATAGCAGGAGCACTGGCTAAAATCTGCTGCCAGGATGCTGCAAAGCCTCGGGATATCACAAGGCATCCATGCGAGACCTCACAATGCACCTCAAAAGAAGGATGGAGATTCAGGAATATGAGCAACCCCAGTACCAGCCTCGATTGGGATGTCATTATACCTATGACACAAAGCTTTTCTTCTTGGGGCCTGATCAAACTCTTGCAGAAACTTAGAACATATTTTTCTTTGTATCAGTACAGAGCTTTTTGTGACTGTCTCTTCAAGGTTTCTTGAAAAACCTTGGAAAAAAGCCTTTCTGGTTACCCCGAAAATGAGAACTGGTTTATGGGCTTATCAGATCGTAGGGAAGATAGTTCTGCCAATGAAAGAAAAATAACTGATACCGTAGAGGAGACAGGGTCCCACAGATAACTTGAACTGACAGCTACTGATCTTTTTAACTGCTCTTTCCATCAGCACTTTGGAAAGGATGTGTCAATTGTTACTTTCTGGCAAATCACGATTTCAAGAAAGCAAGCGCCTGCACCCACAGAGCTTTTGTGGAGCTAACAAATGCAGCCCAGCCATTGCGGGAGCCAACGGCGGGCAGCGCTCCCGCACCCGCTGCCTGCAGGGCGAGCGGGACACCGCGCCTGCCGGCTGAGCCCTCCAACGCGGGGCGCGGGAAAGGCTGCCGGTATCCATGCAAAGCCCGGGGCTAACGGCACCCTGCCGACAGCAGCGGGGAGCGGGTGCCCCGCATCCTCCCGCGGCTCGCCGGAGCCGCCGCGAGCACGGGGAACCCCGCAGGGCCCGGCGCCCCGGCCCTTGCCGGAGCGGACCCGGCTCTCCCGCCGGCCGCGGAGGGCGAAGCGGTCACCGGATCGCCGCTCCCCGCCGCCCCGCGTACTCACTTCTGCCCAGCCGCTCCGCCGGCCACGCCGTCTCCTCCACCGCCCCGTAGCGCCTCATCGGCTTCTCCGCCTCCGCGCTGGCGGAGAGGGAGCGCCGCAGCT